>NC_052104.1:6066111-6087952 GCF_012273895.1 Zerene cesonia | reverse complement strand
AACCTTACACACACTGTCTGCCTTCCCGTATCGCACTGATGTGCTCAAAGATGTGTACCACTTGTCCACAGAATATGTAATTTTTTACTAAATTTAAATATACTGTGGTAAGGTATTTTAGAGTTACTTGAAACTAATGGTGCCTACATAATCTGAAATACACTACTAGATGCCAAAAAAAGAAGAAAAATGGGTTCTGTATTACAAAGATTATTATTCCATTGCAGAATAGAAATTAATGTGTCGAATTCTTTTGTATTAGTAATCACTGATCATGAAGAAGAGGTATATTATGAGAAAAGGGCAATATTAGAAAATAAAATATCTTTGCGGGTAGGCATAAGGGCGCTAACAATTTTAAAGGTATTTATGACCCCGATTGTAGTGTAATTATTTGCGTAAAGTGGTATGGTTTAATATAGACCGGACTGGGGTCTATTCGACCCTTACATACGAGCTAACTTTTGGAATGTTTACAATTACTGAGGGAAAAATTAATGTATAAAGTTTCGGTTGAGAATTTTTGTAACAAATAAACTTTCTTGAAATTGACCAGCATTAATTATTGACCATTTCAACATTTTATTGGAACTATTTTAATGACACATATTTTCAAATTAACCAGGATGAGTTATTAAGCATGTTAACACTTTTTTTTCATATGTTTTCACATAAAACTATTCCGTTATGTCACAATAACATATACCGTAGAACTATTTCCGCAACGATTATTGCTATGAAACCTATGGATTTTTTCTTGAACATTGTATGTACATTTCTATACTCGCAAGAAATAAGAAGATTCGAGTAACGAAATCAAACCATCCGTAAAGCGAATTGTTTAATAATTTAAACGAATTTATCATATTTATTAACACGAATATTCCTTACTCTTCCCACACCAATGCAAATTGGCGGTACATGAAGAACATTCGTTAAATTCAGTGCAGCCACAATTTGTCTCTATCTATAGTCTCATAAATATTTCTTGCGGCTTAGTGTTTATCTACACGAGTTATTGTACATTATGTGGGAACAATTACGCGAGCATTAATCACCGAAGTCCTGTACTGTGCCTCTGGCCCAACCCTTCTGTTACACCCTTTAGACGACCCCCCGTAAAGCTACTTCACACTTGATTAGCTGAGGCGACTTCGCAACTAAGTTATTCTGGGCTTGAAATATTACCGCATCTATATTTTTCATTGCTTTTGTTATTTTAAGTGAGGCTTGGAATGGTTAGAATGTTTTCATCGCAATCCATGTGTAGTCACGTGCATCGTGCCTTATCCTAGTAGAGTTTGATGCATTTAAATTTCGAAACTAGGATATAAAATATGGGCGATTAATTTAATTTTAGGATAAATAATTATGCTTCATTCTGGTAGTTGTTAACAAGCACTTATACTAATACATTATATAACTCATATAACTAGGTACAAATTGATGATATATTGATGAAAGTATTATTTTAAATTAATTTTTTTACGTTTTATCGTTTCCGGTAATAAGAGAAAAGTATTAAAATTAATGCGTATTTTAAAATAACTGCTATTGAATTAAAAAATAAAGCTCAAAAATACAATCGAAACCTTCTTGTTGTCATATAATAAATAAATAATAAATAAATATAGTACAGGAAATAGAAAATTGCCAAATTCCTTATGTGGAATACTAATTCATTATAGATAAAATTGCTCAATATACATTTAGTTACACATACCACATTTGAACGCTTTTTATCTGTAGCTGGTGGTCTACCTCCGGTTTTGTATCATGTACGTACATATCCTGTAGTACAGAGATCACGAACATGTGCATACATTCACCTGTGAACAACATTTTTGAAAGTTTCTCCCAGTAGTCCCACAGATTACAGCGTTTAAACCTACGAACTGTCCAGCTTTAAATTGTAATTATCGGAATATTATAGACATATTAATTTTGCTTGTTTTAGATGTTAAATATCTTTTTAACAAATTATTACTCATGATTAATAAATAGACATGCAAATGAACTAATCACGACGACGATGAGCTATTTTTTCCTTTAGTTTTTAGTAACTACACTCTTAATGTATTGCAAAATTTTTCAACTCTGGTTCAATATCAATCCTATTTATAATTTATTACTCATTATTTTAAAGAAAACTTAATTCAAGATAACAGCATTTGAGTTCGCTAGTTATAAAACCCGTTGTAACACTAAACTAATGTATTAAATATTTAGGGAGTGGAGCGTTCTTGACCTATCGCCTCGTAGGATTTTTGATCAGCTATGGTTATATGAGATATCAATAACTAACAACAGAGTTAACATTTAATATTAATTTATTCAAACACTCGACGGACTTGAACTTAGAATTTGTAATAAATTACAAAATGTTTACATAAAATTATGTAATCGTATCAAAATGCACTCGCTATGGAGTTAATTTCACTAAGTTCGTTTAATAAATTAATTCTTCACACAATCATAATTAAGAACTCTTTTTTTAAAAGACCACATGAAGATTTACAGGAAAAAAGTACCAGGAATTATATAGAATAAAGAATAATAGTTTCATCGGTAAAACACAATTAAAATACTTGCTCGTATAACCTCTACAATATTTATAGCATTTAGATTTAATATTGGGGCATGGGATAATACTATGTGGTGGTCAGGTGTTTCAGAAGGGTGTCCACTCCGAAGGGTCGGTCACAGTCAGAGGTTTCCAATGATTTATCGGGCTCTTATTGATATCCTTTTAATCTTGCAGTTGAAAAGGGAACGAGTGAAATATGGCAGTAGGTATTGTTGTACGGGAATTACTAGAACAAGTCTTTAATAATTTATTAAAAAATACATCTAGGATGGTTATTGTATTATTGAAATAAATATTTGGAGGTTTTAATTAATATCAATTAATAGCAATCATGGGACACGACCTCAATAAAATACCTACTAAGTGGTATGGCCGGTTTAATACAGAGCGATATTGATAGATGAGTCTAGTGGGTGAAAAACGTCTATTAGTTGTTTTAAGCTTAAAGTAATAGAAGATTTACTTTATGGATAAATTGGTCCCCATTTAGCATCAGCACCGATATCACAATACCGGCTGCCAGCCGATTTAAATTTATTTCGGACGTCGGTAACTTCCAATTTAAACCTCTTAATCCTCTATGATGTATGTCGGTATTCAGCTGGATTAAAAGTTCCACGGAAAATAACCGGGAAAACCTTTTCCGGGGTCGAATTGACCCGGGCAAGAGCGGGATTAGGCGGCCGGGATTGGATATACATAAATCTCATGCAAGGCTTTAGGGCCGACGCAATTAAGCCTCTCTCGCTGATATGTCATTTTGTGACGAGCGTCGGGTCGGAGCGATACTAATCGCACAATCCCGCGTGTATAAATACATAATTTCAATATTAAAATTCAGCGGCGGCTGCGTGGCGTTCACAATGGACGCTCACCGTGCATTGCGTCATAAATAATTCAATTTCATAGTAATAAAATACGCGTGACCGGGACTACGGCGTGAAAACTTTTCAGCAATTACGGGTTGAATATAACAAAAAGCGTGTATCGATCGGCCGGCGCGGCGGGGTCGATGAGGCCCGTCCGACACACTCGTAACTCATGCATCAGCTTGCGCGGAAGGGTTGGCCGCGAGTGCAGCTCCGATGACTTATAGTTTGTATTAATACGCTCCAACACACGAATCCGATCCGAGAGGGGTTAATTAATTCAGTCTGAAAAGGTACCCGCTTTATGGCACACTTATCTCACTAAATTAAGTGCACTTCATGTATGCCCTCTGATGTTATATGAAATTAAGATAATTGTAACATCGTAATTGAACAGCCAGACATTGTACCTACGTTTGATTTATTAAGCCTTTATTAATTATCGGTCAGGTTCGTTTTTATAAACAGCCCGCATTATAAATATTATGCAGCGAATAAAAATTCCTCACATAACGGGGAGCAAATGATAAAATTTCTTACATACAGTTAAATATAATTGCAAATATAATGAATTACTGTAGCATACCGAACGGCATATCTATAATTTTAATTACAAAAACTTAAGGATACAACGCAACGGCAAAGCAACTTTATTTTTATTTATTTTTTCATGGCAAAACAAATAAGAGCATTGATAATTATTCAGAGTCCATCCCACCTTTGTAAGAGAGTAAAAACAATGCATTAAAACAGCTACTCTACATAGCCAGCCCATAAATGACTGATTTATTGCAGTTTAATTACGGCAATTAGTTACGCCTCCGGTGTTATAATTCCCATTGACATGTTTTAGAAACGGCTTAGATCATATATAAAAAGTTACGTTTACCTTACGTTCCATGCTGATTGATCATAGTAAAGATGGCGGAAAAAATGATCGATTAACACTTTATGCCTCTTCGATCATCAAGCTCTGCTTGTTACGGAGTTTATCTAGATTACAGTGGATCCAATGAGAAGAACGTATTTGATCAGTTATCTTAATGCTTTAAAATCAATTTGAAAAGTTCAACCGTACTCTTTAACTAACTTATAATCGTACTCATACAATTATTATTATTTGTTTCGGAAATCTACGAAATCGGGATAGCGCAAAAAATTAAAAATAATAAAAGAGCGTCTTCCATACTTAAATAGCCGGATATGGCAGAGCAGCCATTAAAATTAGGGTTGGGCACAACTGGCGACTAGGGCAGGGCCGGCGCGCAACGGGAAGCGCGCTCAAAAAAAAAAACAACCTAAAAGAATTTGGAACGTCTTGAGTTACAAAGATTTGATCTCGCGAATTACCTGCTTATTTAATGACTAGAATTAAAAAGCTATTAAAGTGTTACTAATTTAGTTCGCCATAATTGGGAGCGTTTGGGCGGGTTTTGTAAAGGGAGGCTAATCAAAAAGCTCTCGTCGTACAACTACGGTACACCCTTACAACTATGTAACAACTCCTAACGTCCAGGTGGCAAATGCACGTAATATCTTCTTGATTTCTGTTTTATTAATTTATTGAATATTAAAGTGACGCTTCTGATATTCTTAGATCTATGGAAACAATAACATCTATTTATGAGGACATTATTTATCTAAGATGTAAACAGATTATGGTAAAATATACATATTTATTTTTATTATATGTCAATTAGGACTATAGGAAATGACAACAATGATAAAACATAAGCTTTTAATTTATTTAAATAAATTGTGACGTGTAACTTCTAAAGTTTCACGTATATATTGAAAAGATGTGCCTAACTATCTATGGGGTTCCTTTCAATAAGCATTTTTTAATAAATTGAAAAATGAAACAAAAATTGCTATACATGCAATCATAATCTTCTGTATAATTTGTTGAATACTTTATTTTAATTTCCTTCTAAAATATATTATGTCATTACTCGTATAACTTTACATAATCAGGTGCACTCAGTCGGATATAGACATGGAGTTGTATAATATAGTATGGACATCCGAGTAGGTACTCATTAGAAGATAAACTCGACGTGCAAGCAAAATTTATATTAGATAAAACGATATTTCACGTCCTACCTACTCAAGCATGCGACTGATTTTAATCTTTTTAAACACCACCTAATTCTTGTGCGCCCACGCATTTCTAAATTTGAAATTCGAATAAGCAGTAATATGAACACACGGCTTGAATGCCTTAAAAACAGACTATTGGCTCACGTAATTAGCATAAAAAGCTCAGGTGAATTCGGTTTTTCCATTTGCGGCGACACTAATACTACACGGTTACTTTATGACGTTATCTATTTTTCTATGCTCGGCTGTTCGTCTGTCACTGTACGACATTTCCGTAAACTTTATGACTGCGTCGAATAAAATAGCCATATATTTGCGTTGCCCGTGTAATCGGACTCCGAAATAGAGGTTAGAAGCCAACGTCGAGACGTATTATTCAAAGTCTAATCACAAATTTAAGTTAACTTTAGCGGGAATGCAAATATATTGAATAGACTATGAATAACGAATATTCCTTTACATTTTTTCGCTTGAAATTCGAATGTGGAGTAATAAAAACAAATAATAAATTGCAATTTTTTACGAGTGAACATAAATGTCAGCCTGGACATTATTACGTAGATGTCAACACTTTAGGAAATTATTCATTTTCTCATATGACTAACATTTATGAAAATATTTTCGGGCAAATTGCAGTATTATATAATATATTGTTTTTATGTTGAAATATAAAATATTGAAACATAATCTTTTAAAAATTATCAAAACGTTTTTATAATTTATCTCTACATAAAAATCTGAATATTTTATTTAATACAACACATTTATTTTTCCTACGCATACATCATAACAATCTATGAATTACACGAAATTAATATTTTTCAATCTCGAACCGTTTTTAAATGTGTTTTAATGAGCGCTTTATTATGAGCGGCAGTCGGAACATAATTGCGGTTATCTCCTCAGGAGCATTTATAAAAATAAACCGATTATGCAAATATGTCTTGTGCATACTGATAAGTATGAAATAGGTGTACACTTCGATGAGGTTTAGGATTTTATCTCCCTGGAAACAGAACGGTTTGAATAATAGGCTTTTGGCGCTGCGTTATTTATGGCTTTATGTAATAAATATTTCTGTGGGGTGCTCTATGTCATGGTGATAGTAGAGCTTTTTACAAGAATCAGAGTTTAAGGTTTAAATGTATTGGATATTAATATACCTCGTAATACAATTTTGAGCCTTTCCTTACCGTTTTATGAAAAAACT
Organism: Zerene cesonia; assembly: GCF_012273895.1. Classification (NCBI taxonomy): domain Eukaryota; kingdom Metazoa; phylum Arthropoda; class Insecta; order Lepidoptera; family Pieridae; genus Zerene; species Zerene cesonia. Next base: position 6,081,186 of record NC_052104.1, on the reverse strand, counting down.
CATGTCCGATACACTTATCCGAAAAGAGGTAGGTGGCTCCTCCAGAAAAGTGGTAGGTAAGTCTTTTTTCTAACAGTGTGAAATAAAAGCGTAGGTACAGTGCAACAAAATATAGAAAGAAGGTGTTCCCTTTTTAGATGGCATAATATTCAAAAGCATATTTAGTCGGATTTCACTACCACATGCCGTTCCCTTGTTTATTTTGCTATACCGGAGACATTTCTATAGATACTAAAAAATGAACAATGGAATAATATCACAAGGCTACACTGGAAGGCCAGACGCTAAATGAAAGAAGTTTGTAAAAAAGTTGACACATTTTTAGAAACATCAAGCACGCAATGCTCGAACGCAGGCCGATCGTAAATTTTGTGTAGCGTCAGAATGAAAAAGGGGACATCATTGTTGAAAGTTTTTAAGCGAGCTCTGTGATTTCGAACGTTAAACCGCTCCGTGAATATGCATAATAATGATCATAAAATTTAACAACATTTTCATAAAGTATGGCCCCGATACATCATATCGTTTAGGTGCAGTGTATATTCTATATGTCGCCAACACGACTAATGCATATCAATACGCCCTATTTAAGTTTAAATTTATTAACATAATACAAAGTTACCCGCTTTATCAATATAAATAATTAAGCAGCATTTTAATTTTAATCACCATTACTACTGTACTATCTAAATTATATTCATTAATTGCAAACGAGGATGAAGAGTATAAAGTTATTTTCCACGTTTAAATACAATTATAGAAAAATTCTCTATAAAAAATAATGTAACTCCAATAACTCATCACTATATCAATATTTTCTCAAAGTTATTCAATCCACTTCGTATGGAAACAATCGCTTTACGTTAATCTAAGGCTCTTCACTAAGCACTACGAGACATTTTTAGATTGAGCCAGAGATTTTCCTGATTCCTTTAAGCAATCAGATGTTGGTTATTGCATGCCGCGGTTCCCCCTCTACATATTTCCTGTGCGGATAACAGAGCAGTGAGCTTCTTTCTCCGAAGGCACGATAAGAATTTCATTTCCTCGCGACTCAGAAAGCCTCCGCTATCTGAGGAAGTCGCTGACAAAAATACCTAAGTGATAAAAGTACTGAATCCTGTCTCTTTTAGCGATAAAATTCGGCGTCGAGCTTCATTCACGAATGACAATATTTTATATGCTTAATCATTTTTTAATTATGATTTGAATCTTTTCTTAATTAATAGTAAAATAATACCGACGTTTCTATACAAATCGGTTTAATTTGCATTCTAAGTATGTAAATTCATATGGTACTATAATTAGTAATTATTTGAATATTCCAAGGAACAAATTAGAACATAAAAATAATATTCATTTTAAAAAACTATTTCGAAGAACATCGTAGCGGACGTCGGACCTTTGATATTATGAATTCTCAGCGCTGGGTCAAAAGTTTTATCCCGAATGGGTCAAAAAAAGTAAATCGACGTCCACACATTGCCAGGATAAATTCAATTCTATCTCATTGAGATTAAGACACTTTTTCAAGAACATAATGAACTTTATTTGCTTTTCGCTTTAAGGTCTGATACTTCGGATGACATCCTTTATCTCGATACATTCCAAGTTGATCTTTAAGGAGTTTGACTTGGACCCAAATTTATAATTTATATATGTTACTGCAATTCATTGAAGTGACGAGTTTTATTCAACTAATTTCATTTTGCTCAGGCGATATTTTACTACCTATGGCACTACCATACCTAATTAACATTTTTTTTTACTAAATATACAATTACATATTATTATACAATGCATCTTTTAGATATAGGGCTTAGGTAATAAGCATATTAATAAAATCATAATAAGACGTAATTGCTGGTTAAACTATTTGAAAAATATTTCATTTTCCAAACTTCCACATTACTATAAATTAAAAATGGAGCTCTAGAAAAAAAAAAACAAAAATATGCAAGCTAAACGAATACTACTTACAATTAACATAAATCCTTTAAAGCAAAAAGCACTATTATTTGTGATGTCACAAGAACACTCCAAATATATTCTTCAGTATCACGTATAGCACTGTAAGTTCAATAAGTATCTTATTGGACCACTAATTAGTGAATAATAAATAACTGCGCTGTATAAGAAGCACGAAGCTCATACACTTGTCCGATACGTATTGTCTATACTAATCCTTATTTACAACTGACACTGTTGTTCATTGTATAATAGTAAAAGGCTAGCGATTGAGAAGGCATCTGCCGCGCATTGCATATAAGCATGCTCAACTATAAACACGACATCGCATATAGAAAAATTCCTAACACAACTCTACGACCCTAACCCACAAGCTCGACTGTAGAAAAAAGTGACGAGGTAGGGGAAAATTTCGTAAGCCATTACACAAAAGTTTTGACACGGCGCGTTGCGCTTGGGCAGTCTATTTTAGTGGGGTGCGAGATAGCGATAGTTCGTCGCCGCCTAATATCGCTAGGTTAGAGCGAGACGGATAGCAGAATGTGTGTCGCATTAGATTAAAGTTTGGGGAGCCGAGGAACCGCGGGATACCGAGTAGGTGGTGATAAAGCTCCATAGCTCGCTCCCAAATCGAATACGATGAGTAATATTTAAAAAACAAGATTTCTTACCTGTCAACTGACGGGATAATGCATCGATTTTTTTTTTTTTTTGGAATGTAATACAATTAGGTGTCTATGGTGGTGCGGTAAGGTGGATCGTAAATCACCCAGCTTTACAAATAAGTCTTTAGGTATTTTTATTACAATAGTTATAACACAAGTGGTTTTGCACAAATTATAACAATTATTCTTTAGTTAGCCATTTTTTTCATGATTTTGATCAATTATGTGAAAGATATAAAACAAGACTGATTTAAATACCTCGATTAAGTTAATGATTGATTGTTCTGCAAATATGAAAAATACGACAGACAGAACATAAACAATCACATTCGTTATCTTTGAAATAAATTTTTGAATTACTGATCATAACACCAAATGTAATATAAGAATAAGTATAATACTTTTAAGTGAAGTCGAACAATAAGAAGCAAACGTTCAAAGCTTGCAATTTGAAAATTACGACCTGCCCCAAGCCTCAATTACGGCGTGGAGCCTGGGCACCTCGAAAGCGCCAATCCTCCGCGATCGAAAATTACCCAACGTAACGTCTTAGAAATTGTCGAGCGCTTTCCGAATCGTGGTACAACACTACAGGCTAACAAATCGGGACCCAACGCAAATTACTGAGCCAAAGCACAACTCGACTCGATTCGAAAATTGCATCGAGTCCCCGCAATCGGGAGGTCGTGCGATCCCTAATGAAGATGTTAACTTAAATCGTGGCGAGCTTTATAGAATGTTATGGTGTTTATATTGAATTTTATGTGATAATAATTTTATTACGAGCCGCTCGGCTCCGTGGGCGTTACATGACCATTTATGCTCTGTTATTGCCCGATACGTTTATGTTCAGCTGAATCGATTTTTATTCCGCAACGATAGACATGTAAATAACGATCAAAACAACTAAACAAACGGTCGCACGGTAAATAAAAGACGCGAGCGATGTGTTATTGTACAAAACAAAAGACTTGTTTCGAGTGAAATAAATCTGCGAATATATAAAAAGCAATGTCATGATAATCAACACAGGCGATTTAATTTAAGCGACATAAACACGGAGCTATCTGGCACAAGCATCGATAAGGGTGTGCTAAATGACAAACTGCGCCAGTGAGAGAAATGCTTTAAAAGAGTCATTTTTACCGTTTATCTCGCGATCTTTTGAGGAGATTGTGCATTAAAAATACCAAAGATGACTTCTTGTCGCCTTGTTTTGTTAAATCGCGAATCCCTCTCTGAATTCTTATTTTAAAATTTCGTCATCACTATAAACACTTGAAATTTCTGTTTGAGCGGACAAAACATATTAACAGGGTATCAAAAATTATTGTTTTGATGAATAATATCAATTATTGTCAATAGGGTATTAGGTTTTGTAGCGAAGCATGAATTTTTAAAAATAGTATGGTATATCCATAGATTCTAGAAACATGTGAATAAAATCGATGAAACAGAGTGGATAATAAAGCGATGATTGTTATATTATGATTTATCATTGAAATTACAAGTTACTATTATAGTTTATATAATAAAAACCATAAAATTAGTTATTGTCATAATGACCAAATGTTAAATAATTATTTAATCTCGTTGAACGCATGTTACACTTAAATTAGGTGATAATTTATATGATTGTTTCATAGCACTTAAGATAATTAACAGCCGTATCGTTTAGCCGCTAAAACAAAAAGTCATGTACTTACAAAGGAGACCATAAAAAAGCTATTAATAGCGCGTAGGAGTGCCATTCCTCCCACCTAATATTTCAAATACCAAAAAGCTAACCCTCGAACGCTCTAATCTTAACGGCCTTTTTTAAAACTAATAAAAGAGCTCGTTTAAAATAGCCACCGAAAATTTCAAGTGGCCGAGTTTATCTTTGGTAAACAAGACCGTTCGATCTTAAAGCTAATGATATACATCAATCCACCCCGTATAAATATATCTGTACTGAATACATCTGTTCAACCATCTCACTTGTGTTTTATGTATTGTTTTATTAACCCTTTCGAGGACGTTAATGCTCTACGATGAGGTGTTTAGGATTATTATATAATAATTCGGTTGTTATTTATTGCATTGTAATAACTTTTGTTAATCTTGGCAATGGCTCAGATTCAAGACATTCAAGATCTTGTATTTAAGTTTGAATCCAATCTGCAAAAGTTTTTGTTTGGTAATGGTGTTTTTGAAAATCTCTTTATATTGTACTCTCTAATTTATTTATCAACAAAAGTAGGTGCCTATAATACTTTATTTATGTCTTTTTCATGAGCTGCCTAATTACGTGGCGTAATACAGTTACTATTCTTCTAGTTCAACTGCCATATTTAATGTTAGATACGTTATAACTAAGTCTGCTAACATCAATTGGTTTCTGCAGATTCTTTTATTGCCATAATTATTGTGAATACATGCGATAGAACTTTTCATTGTCGTATCGATATATTTAGACATTTTAATGTATTAATTTATCATCATTTTACTACTATGAAGTGCAAATACAAGGCTCCATACAAGTAAATCATGTGACGTTCATATCGTCATTCGCTGAAATCATTGAGATATAACTTTCTTAATAACTTATGGATCGGAGCCTGCGGTGTTGCAATGGCTTTATAATTCTGCACTGATTACAAAGGGGAGCCGGCGGCCGCAATTTCGTCTTGTACCGATCGTGCTGTAGATAAATTATCAGTTATTGATGAAGACATTATAGCCGCCTATAGTCCAACAATTATATTAACCACACTTTTTTACTCAGTACGACGTGTAAAGGATAGTGTTGTCTATGTATTGATATAGAATTTAATTCTAAATAAATTCGATTACAACATTATTGTCCAATATTGCTTTTCAAAGTAATAGCTATTCATTGCTAATTATCGTTAATTAATAAACCAGCAATTCAGTCGGTTACTTCTCAAAAGTAAAAGGTTATTTCTTTATTACCATTTTGAAATGTTTTGTCAACGGTAAAGTAAATATGTAAATAAGTGATTGAGTTCGCGTCAGCTTTTGCACTTCGCTGAATCTGATTTATACTGGACACTTAAATCCACTTCTTATTCGCATCTGAACCAGTTTTTCCTAATTCCAATGTTAATAACAGCGGCAGAACAAATGGGATTAATTGCGTACCGTTTCTGACTTATTATAATTAGTGCGAGCGAAATTCTCTCACATCTCTCTTAAATAATACTTGCCACAATTTTTTTCCGCTTCAACACAATATACGCGGTTTTTACTACGTAAATACGATGGACCTGTTCTTTATTACAACTGACGACACCGCATGGAACGGCGCAATTAGGCTCGTATTCTGTTACGATTTATTCTTTAAAATATAATCGAACAATCGAGGTGAAAGACAGTAAATGATTTATGGATCTCGCGCCTTTACTTTAAATAAAACATCGCCGTGAGCTTTCAACATCTACGGAGGAAAGTCACGATTGTAATTTTAAAATGTCGATACGGTTTGATGTATTTATTCTTAGGTATGATGTCGCTCACATAAGAGCCTCTTGTTGGGATCGCTTTGTATCAAGATGTATCTATTCAAGTGCATGCCATGTGACAGTCACACCACTTATGTTTTCTAACATGGGAACGAATACATCTGTCAGTTTGTCCTGAACCCGATAGCGCTCTCATTCATATGTTAGTGTAGATACGAAGGGCTAAGACAAGGCGGGAATACTTGAAACCCAAAGTCGGACGGCTTGTGACTTGCCTTCCAGATTACTTTGTGTTCGGAATAAATTTTATCAATTGAATTTAATTATAAGCAGCTAACTGTAGTATGGAATAACAAAACAATGATTGCGTCGGCTTTCAATAAACAAACGGAAATGGTAATGACGGATCAACAATAACTGTTAATTGTGAATATAGTAGATCAAAATTTGAGATATTTTTTTGGTTTTCGTTATGCCTATACATAGGAATAGTAAAATTTATGCGAGTTCAAAGATTAAAGGAAAATGTTTATTTAAAAATAGAACTAAGTTGTCAGAATCATTTATCTCATTAATTAAATTGAATTTATGCAATTCATAAAGAAGTGATTAGTATGTATTTTCTATTTCTTCTCGAGCACTATTTAGTCAGCAGAATATCAATTAAGTTAGTTATCAATTTAAATAAAAAAGAACTCATTATTTCGCCACACTCCAAATAGCCATTAGCCAAAACAAACGAGTAAAGGAATATTCAAGCTAATAATTTAGATTATTTAAGGCGAATGCTTCAAGAGATCCATTTCCGTTAGCTTTAAATTAACTATGCCTTAATGAGACTGTGAATTATGGCCAAATGATTCAAATGTGCATATATTTATTGTATCTCCTAGCCTCACCGTAGGATAGTTTATGAGACTCATTGTTTGTATTCTATTGTGGTCTGAATACTAGAATATATAAACTAATTGTATTATTGACTTCCTATCCTTTTGTCCTTGTTATATAAAAATACGTTATTTCAAATGCATGCTGAAGGTATAATCGTTTCCTTCATACATTTTTTATTGATAATAAATAACGCATCAAAATTATTTAATACAGATAAATCCATATCGTTATAGATATTATTACCACAAATAAAAGTGTGTTACTTTCATCCTTCTCCAAATTACTATGCTACTCATACACGAACAATTATGCAATACCAGGGCTATTTGAATAAGTCCCAAAAATAGCAATAGCGGCGTACTTAAAGACATCAGCGACGCGTTAATTTTATCTGAATCTATAAGTAGCCATACAAAAAGCGCGGTTTGTAAAAATTCCGTGCATTGGGTATTCGTCGTAAGCGCGCGATGTCAACAGAGGACCGGTGAATAACAATCGACGAGAGTTGGCACCAAGCCGCGTGCTCAGGTACTATGCTGAGCCTTATTCGAGATGACTTCGAGATAGCTGCGAGATGACTTCGAGATGACTTCGCGGGGATTCGAGTATACATTTTTACCGCAAGGGAATGTGGATTATTCAAACCACGATTTTTTTTTCATGATTGATGTGTATTAAAAAAAAAATAAGTCAAACCGAAAAGTTAAGCGCATAAATACCGATTAATTGGTGCCCGTATAAGGTTAACATTTTTTAATCGTGTATTTTATATAAAACTTAATACATAACAACTTATAGGAAATTTATTTCAATATCTAGACACAAAAATATAAAGAGGACAAAGTTGTGCTGTTCAATATAAAATATGAATTTTCTGCATTTTGTCACGGGATTGTCGTATAATTGAATATGATTTCGATCGTAGGGGACTCAGTTGTATTAATCTTGGCAGTTACCAAAGGACAATGATGTTGACAATGAGTGGGCTGATACGTTGGCACTTTGAGGAGCATGTCCGGTAACAGACATGGGAAAACACGGATTTATGTTTATTATTTTACGTTTAAAATATAAATTATTAATATTTAATTTCAAAATAAAAGCACGTGCTTATATAACTTTAAATAGTAAATACTCTCGATCGTATTGTATTGTTATTCTTTTGAGCTATTTGTATCCGTATTTCATTACTTTTAATGTTAAAAAAAGACTTGTAATTTATAAATCTAATTAGTGAGTAATCTTAAAGAACTGAAAACCCTTTTTATAGTCGAAGAGATATCTTCGTAGGGTTCTATGCTAAACATATGTCATAGCCCAAATATCGGATCACGTGTTCGATATAGTAATGTATGAATATTTTTAACTTAACAAATATAAATACATAAAAAACTTCATACCGTTTTTCACACGACCAATTTACACAATTACTTTTTTCCCAGCCTCAATTAAAATGGATATCACACACGCGTAGGTATGTTGAACAAGTTATGATAATGTATTTGGTGCGAATAGCAAAAGGTCTTACATAAACATTACAACAAACGCAAAACTCACACCAGATCCAAATGGGAATACCCAAATTATGTAATGCACTAAACAAACTGGTCACTTAATAGAAAATCCAGTTATATAATATTATCCGCGACGCATCTAATTGAGGAGGCTGTGACCAACGCCTGCTTAGAATATATAAATCCACATTTCCTATTATAATTGAAATTGATACTATCGCGCTTGAGGGAATCCATTTTTATAACCGTTCATTTGAAGTGTTATTGGAATGCTGTTAATTAAAAATAAGTTATAGGTGATGATATTTCGATACGTAATAAATGTTTGAAATTGTATTTAATTAAGAAATTCGTATGCGTAACCGCATAAATTACTATTGGATAAGATCTCGTAGGTATACATTAACGCTGATAGATGTTATTTGTTGACGTTTTTAACAGGTTTTAACTTTAAATTGAAATCTGAGCGTAGGGTTTCGCAGATCTTTGTTCCTGCACTTATTATGCATTGAGATACCTTCAATGCTACCTTAATATACATTTATTCGATATAACATGCCGCAATTTGTCACGTAACCAACAAGCGGTTTAAACGGTCGTAAATTTCGCTTATTTTTCATTCGAGACAGGTAATTTTAATGCATATTTAATGGACGATTTTTGGCTTCAAATTCACTAAGATAAGGTGCAGCTATAATGCATGCAGCTTGCCCTCTATTATTTATCGCGTGATTTTTGGCAACGAACGTTAGTCCGCTACTTGGCTTGGCTAGATGTGCAATCTTCATAATGCAATGCTCTTTCGCTGGACACAGCCTCGGGCCGAGCTCTTCTATGCTTGATTTGACGTTTTATTTGACGCTTGCGACAATCTAAACAACTAATATTTTAAAAATAAATATTTATGTATTTGAATGTCTGTTTGTAATGTTTTCACGCAAAACCTACTAGACGGACTGGACCAACAAAAATTCTTTCACCAGTGGAAAACTATATCATTACTGAGTCAAATAAGCTATGTATGATCGCTACTATTCAATACCTACACAAGTTTGTCGTCAATAATTTCTCATGTATTTAAAAAAAATGTAGATCATTTTAACTGTAACCGCACAGCACGTTTGTATTACTGGTCATTAAGACGTTTATACTGTGCAAATTCAGATGTAAACCAATTAACGTAATACCTACTTACATTTAACACACTCACAACAGCAGACACTGTTAATATAAAAAATAAAGCTTAATTACCGCGCCCGCGTAATTAAATTTATACGACAATCTCGTATACAGTCGTCATAACATCATAAATGTATGACACATAAATATTTATTAAAACTAGTTACTTACGTCGGCTTTCACTCCAAATAAACACGTGAATCTGGTAGATGCATACCTGGGGACGAAAATAAATAATCTTAATTAAGCCGAAAACGTAATGTGTTAAAATAATAAATCATTCCGGTGATATGTCTTCGGGTCGTGTAATGAATAATGAATAATGGCGCGTCCGGTTGGTAAAGACGCCTAATTGAACGAATATCAAGATAGTTATCAGGAAGCGTGTGAAAATATATCAAAGCGCCTTTAAACCGTGATTATTGTATAAATGGCACTGTTAATCTTATGCTGAATGTATAACGCAATGATCCTGTTAGGTAATGAGTCGTATCAGTTATCAATCCTTATAAGTTGTAGCAACTATATTTTTTGATAATTCAATTATAATTTAATTTTTTCACTTACTGTATGAATAATCATAACAATTTATTAAACGTTTTTTACGCTTACGAACACTTTAGAATGTACTTCTAGTGTGAAGCGTAATTTATTCTGCCTGTCAATCACTTTCAAAACAAATTCAACAAATCCCAGGACCCAGAAAGGACAACTCTTACACTCGATCCCATAAATCACTGTTAGCAGTTAAGTAGATTTGAATGTTAATTTATTTCTAAAATCTCATTCACTTTTTCGTTACCTCGAACAAAAGAGGTGACGTTACATAAACGCTCTGTTTATACTGATATATGTCTGGCAGCCCAAATACCGATCGGGCTAAGCACCGCCTACACGCGGGTCAAAGATAAATCATACACGACAACTCAAAAATGCCAACTTCAAAAACATGTTTGCCCGGCGAGTACACGCACGGACGGGAAGACAAGAAAAACAAACTTAAAAAATAAATTACTTTTGTATACCTTCCTTCTTTCCCGTTGTTGGACGCCGAACGAGTCATAAATCACAGAAAGATAAGCATAAAAAGATTGTATGAGGTAGGTACACGGTAGAACTAAACTTTTCGTATTTCGTTATCAAGCGGGCCCGATATAAAAGAATCTACACCTATTCCTTGAAACATACGAGGATGTAGCCAAAATTCAAGTTGGCAATAGATTTTAAACTTTGATGTTTTGAATTTTGCTCGTGTTCCGACATCCACAATCCTCTGATGTAAATACAAAATTGAAAATGTTAATTTACAGAAATAGGAACATCTTAGTAAAAAGTATATGTAATGCTAAATAAAAAGTCATGATTTGTGTAGTTAAAAAGGCGTTACGTATATACATGACTATTGTCGCCATGTCATTCTTGGTAGCAAACTGTAGTTATCTCATAGCTTTACTAGACACAAAAATCCTCGATTATCATGTGTGACCTGTGCGTTGAACAAATTGCTACCTTGTACCGCGCTACCACATGAGGGGCCATTTGTCAGCCTCCACTATACACGAGCGCCTACTGAGCAATTAGATTTGTTAGCTTGTACCCGAGCAGTTTCATCACGCCCCCGCTCAACAACAGATGCTTGGACTAATAACCTCTCGAAGTTTCCCCTTCGGCCCCTCGCCCGCGCCGCGGCCTCCCGACGCTCCTGAGCTCCCCCAGCCTCCCTTAGCCAACCCAACTAAGATAGATTGCGCCACCATTCTTGCAATTTTCTTGTCGTATCTTGCCTCGTAAATTCCTGGTGATATATTGGTTCGGATCTCTCGCGATGCGACCAGGAGCATACTCGAAATATGATAAGAGTTATTTATTATTGTTCTTATTGGTTTTCCAAGGGGACCTATGTAAAAATATCCCATTATGGGGTGCCACGTTATGTGTTGATAAATGTTGCGCGTCGCGTTAGTGTGAATCGAAAGCCTAAAGCTAAGTTGTAAATCACATGATTCAGCCGTTGGTATTCAAAACAAACATTTGATTTATATTCACGTACAAAACGAACACGAATTAAATTTAATAAAAGGATAAAAACAGTGCAAAGAAAACAGAGTTCGTCTTAAATACCACAATCCGCGAAATAAAATAAAGGAATCTTCATTAATTTTCCGCCAAATTAAAAACACTCAAGGCCCTTTCTCTGCAGCAGGCACCACAATTACCATATTCTAATAGCTATAACTTGTCATTGCTATCAAATTGCTAAACTAATTAAAACAAATATGCCTTATATCAATTAACTATCAATCATTGTTTAACTATTTAAAACTTTAAGAATTGTTAATAATTCTACTTGGTTCTTCTCGCGAAGCAGTAAATTTCATATTTTATAAATATGTTGCGTTTTTTATAATAACGTAATTCTTAAGTCACACTACTTTTTAATAACGGTAAAAGGTAACTTAATAAAGGAAGGAGGTACCTATAGACAGTCTTTTTTCTTTTGCTTACATGATAACGAATGGTGAATAAAATGCCTCGAACGACATTTATAATTGTTATTCACCCCAAATAGACATCCGATTGGGGTTCGAAAGGCATAAACAATATCGAAGATGCAGATGATGGAAACAAATCGTAAGTTCTCAAGTTTATAGCTTTTGTTAAACATCACTAACAGCACAGTTAAAAATTGTAGGTCTGTGCTAATAGTGTGTAATGGAGTCTATAAAATATGTCCTAACGAAATGCATTAAGTATTAAATATTTATTAATAAATGGTGTTAATTTAATTTCACTAATAATAATACGAACTGCATTAATCAAGTGACCATGAAGGTTTAATAAGATACTTAATCAAGAGTCAACATCATCATCAGCCCATATGGGTTACCAGTGCGAGGATACAGCCTCATATGAGGGTTCAGGTCATAATCCACCACGCTGGTCAAGTAGGGGTTGGCAGATGTCATACCGCTTCTACACATTGTTACGAATAGAAAGGCGAGTGACGAGGCAAATAAGAAATTCGATTTTGCATCTAAAGGCGGTTTGTTCTTAATTTGTCTGTCTTGAATAATCTACATTCATTTATACACTTGAATAATCTACATTGATTGGATCATTTACTGATGATGCTTGGACATGCCGGTTTGCTTCCGATATTTTTCTTCACCATTATGAGTAGTGATGGTGACAAAACGTGCAGATAAATTGATTTATTCATTGAAAATCGAACAATTTAGTTCTTACACGCTCGCCTGTTTGCTAGCCTAGGTACTTCTGTAAAGGAATACGAAATTAACTTTTCCACTAAGAATAATATATCTAAATAACATTCTGTCGGATTACAATCTGCGCAACAGAGAGACGTGGACGATGAGCTTATCTACAAAATCAGTGGACAAGTAAACCGTTACTAGAGACCACGTCAACCGATTGCGTATACTTTCCACGTACAGCTACGACCTATTAAATTCTCCAGCTAGTGGACTTTCCCAGTTTCAATGCGATTTACTTTCGATTTTATATCAACTTTTGTATTTTTATTCCGAGCGAGTTTAAAGGATCATGATACAGAATAACTTCGAAGTAAGTTTGGTTACGTACAAAAAGATGCAAGGGTAAATTGTAGTTAAGTTTATATTTTCTTATCACACATTATAGCGTAAAGAAAATACTAGTCCAAAACGGAAAATATTATATATCATTCTAATTTTACACATTTGTTATTATCCTATTTTTATAATCATATGAAGAGCACTTAAATATTAACCATAACTGAGGCAGATTATTTCAATAAATATCCTTCGCATTTAAGTCTATCACAAAACTCATAACCTTAAGAATGCAAAGGACGCGAAACGATTTTTAATACGGCCTGCACCCCATAATGGATGTTTTCGCACCCTTAGTCTGCGGTGACATTTGAAATTCGATCCTCTATGAAAAAACAAAGCCTAAAACATTATGCAAATGGCGTTATGTTCGTATTTTTGTACGTTTCGCCAATTTTATGAGCCGAATAGAAAGGGTTGAGGGGTTAAGACGATCTGTGTAGTGAATAAAAGTATTTTTGATTGTCTATTTCGGTTTATGTAGTGAATATAATAAACCCTTCTGTGGTTTGATACAGTTTTATTGTGACGTAATTGCAGCGTCTGTCATAGGGCTGATAATTAACTTTCATAAAAGATTGTCGCCTCATATTTTATGTAAGTTGTTTCGAGTGCCTCAGAATGTTTTGATAGTCAAATGTCGTTGCAGTTGAAAAAATACACAAACTTTTTGTTATCAGAGATTTAGATTTCATGAAAAAGTGTAGATTTATTACTTTTTTTTTCTCTACATATTCACATTTTACCTGACTATCGTGTGTGTAGGCTTCTTAAAAAGAAAAAATATTTTTTAATTATTTGTTTCGGGTGAAATGTAGGTTATTAGTAAACATTACTTATCTTGATTAGCAGATCAATTTTACTAGGCTATCGTTCCGCAGTGAGATTCCATCAAAGATTTGTCAACGAGGTTGATAAGTGGTTTCCTCAATTTAGTAGTTCTGAAGATACCGGAGCGATTGTCGATCAATTTACCTACTTTCAGGTCAACCAACTTAGGTTTTATACGGTTCTTCCTTAATAGTTGATAATAACAGTATCAATATAATATGAATTGAAAAAGTACTGTTACGTACTTAGTTACTGTATTCATTGAAAAGTTTTATAGAAGTCAAGGTAAACGTTGCGGAAGATACATTTAATCATTTTAATAAACATCTATTTCTTTTAATAACTATATTGATTACATCCTAACATAATATTAATCAATCATAAAATCTAATATTAAATTCAACCCGCACCACCGCACATCATCGTGTTGTTGCATCGCTCATCACTCGGGTGAATTCTAATCAAAATTATCATGCAATTTCAGTTCAACTAAAACGTGTCCAGCCGACAGCATGAGTTATATGCCGCATAAATATGTCCCGCGATTTATAAACGGCATTATAAAATTGAATCAACGCTACAATAAAAGTAAAACAAAGATTTTAAAATAGTGGCCTGCGAGAATGTTGGATTAGACAGGCATTTGTTAATGTTATATTCATGTAATCTTTGGAATCTTAAGTGGTCCGGATTCGGTTTTGTGTGTTGCTTAGACTCTGTTTTTGGTACGCTGACACATCGGAGAAATATAGGTTTCCGTCTAAAAACTTTGAGCAAAATATTATAGAGACATTAACTGTTTTCGTTAAGCGTTTTTATTTTTTATTTTTTTTAATGATCACTGGATCTCACATGGAGGCGTTACCAGACCAGATTTTAAAATGAGTCTACATGACAACAATATCCTATCAAATAATCGCCAATCGATTGAAAATCAACGGAACCATCGAGT
>NC_052104.1:6006067-6065111 GCF_012273895.1 Zerene cesonia | reverse complement strand
GATCCCATAAATCACTGTTAGCAGTTAAGTATATTTGAAGCAGTTAAGTATATTTGAATGTTAATTTATTTCTAAAATCTCATTCACTTTTTCGTTACCTCGAACAAAAGAGGTGACGTTACATAAACGCTCTGTTTATACTGATATATGTCTGGCAGCCCAAATACCGATCGGGCTAAGCACCGCCTACACGCGGGTCAAAGATAAATCATACACGACAACTCAAAAATGCCAACTTCAAAAACATGTTTGCCCGGCGAGTACACGCACGGACGGGAAGACAAGAAAAACAAACTTAAAAAATAAATTACTTTTGTATACCTTCCTTCTTTCCCGTTGTTGGACGCCGAACGAGTCATAAATCACAGAAAGATAAGCATAAAAAGATTGTATGAGGTAGGTACACGGTAGAACTAAACTTTTCGTATTTCGTTATCAAGCGGGCCCGATATAAAAGAATCTACACCTATTCCTTGAAACATAGGAGGATGTAGCCAAAATTCAAGTTGGCAATAGATTTTAAACTTTGATGTTTTGAATTTTGCTCGTGTTCCGACATCCACAATCCTCTCATGTAAATACAAAATTGAAAATGTTAATTTACAGAAATAGGAACATCTTAGTAAAAAGTATATGTAATGCTAAATAAAAAGTCATGATTTGTGTAGTTAAAAAGGCGTTACGTATATACATGACTATTGTCGCCATGTCATTCTTGGTAGCAAACTGTAGTTATCTCATAGCTTTACTAGACACAAAAATCCTCGATTATCATGTGTGACCTGTGCGTTTAACAAATTGCTACCTTGTACCGCGCTACCACATGAGGGGCCATTTGTCAGCCTCCACTATACACGAGCGCCTACTGAGCAATTAGATTTGTTAGCTTGTACCCGAGCAGTTTCATCACGCCCCCGCTCAACAACAGATGCTTGGACTAATAACCTCTCGAAGTTTCCCCTTCGGCCCCTCGCCCGCGCCGCGGCCTCCCGACGCTCCTGAGCTCCCCCAGCCTCCCTTAGCCAACCCAACTAAGATAGATTGCGCCACCATTCTTGCAATTTTCTTGTCGTATCTTGCCTCGTAAATTCCTGGTGATATATTGGTTCGGATCTCTCGCGATGCGACCAGGAGCATACTCGAAATATGATAAGAGTTATTTATTATTGTTCTTATTGGTTTTCCAAGGGGACCTATGTAAAAATATCCCATTATGGGGTGCCACGTTATGTGTTGATAAATGTTGCGCGTCGCGTTAGTGTGAATCGAAAGCCTAAAGCTAAGTTGTAAATCACATGATTCAGCCGTTGGTATTCAAAACAAACATTTGATTTATATTCACGTACAAAACGAACACGAATTAAATTTAATAAAAGGATAAAAACAGTGCAAAGAAAACAGAGTTCGTCTTAAATACCACAATCCGCGAAATAAAATAAAGGAATCTTCATTAATTTTCCGCCAAATTAAAAACACTCAAGGCCCTTTCTCTGCAGCAGGCACCACAATTACCATATTCTAATAGCTATAACTTGTCATTGCTATTAAATTGCTAGCCTAATTAAAACAATTATGCCTTATATTAATTAACTATCAATCATTGTTAATAATTCTACTTGGTTCTTCTTGCGAAGTAGTCAATTTCATATTTTATAAATAACTCACATTACTTCAGATTATTTTATTATATTCAGAGGTAACGTAATAAAGGAAGGAAGTACCTATAGACAGACTTTTTTCTTTTGCTTACATGATAACGAATGGTGAATAAAATGTCTAGAACGATATTTATAATTGTTATTCACCCCAAATAGACATCCGATTGGGGTTCGAAAGGCATAAACAATATCGAAGATGCAGATGATGGAAACAAATCGTAAGTTCTCAAGTTTATAGCTTTTGTTAAAAACATCAGTAATAGCACAGTTAAAAATCGTATGTCTGTGCTAATAATGTGTAATAGAGTCCATAAAATACGTCCTAACGAAATGCATTAAGTACTAAATATTTATTAATAAATCGTGTTAATTTAATTTCACTAATAATAATACGAACTGCATTAATCAAGTGACCATGAAGGTTTAATAAGATACTTAATCAAGAGTCAACATCATCATCAGCCCATATGGGTTACCAGTGCGAGGATACAGCCTCATGTGAAGGTTCAGGTCATAATCCACCACGCTGGTGAAGTAGGGGTTGGCAGATGTCATACCGCTTCTACACTTTGTTACGAATAGAAAGGCGAGTGACGAGGCAAATAAGAAATTCGATTTTGCATCTAAAGGCGGTTTGTTCTTAATTTGTCTGTCTTGAATAATCTACACTAGCTGTGACCCGCGGTTGAAACCGCGTAAGTCCGTATCCCGTAGGAATATCGGTATAAAAAGTGCCTATGTGTTATTTCAGTTGTCCAGCTATCTACGAAGCAAAATAGTATTATTATTCACCAATAGATGTCAGGAAAAAAAAACACGAATATGATATTTTCTAAAAAAAAATTCCTAGCTAGATCGATTTATCGCCCCCGAAACCCCCTATATACTAAATTTCATGAAAATCGTTGGAGCCGATTCCGAGATTCCAATTATATATATATACAAGAATTGCTCGTTTAAAGGTATTAGATTCATTTATATACTTGAATAATCTACATTGATTGGATCATTTACTGATTATGCTTGGACATGCCGGTTTGCTTCCGATATTTTTCTTCAACATTATGAGTAGTGATGGTGACAATAACGTGCAGATAAATTGATTTATTCATTGAAAATCGAACAATTTAGTTCTTACACGCTCGCCTGTTTGCTAGCCTAGGTACTTCTGTAAAGGAATACGAAAGTAACTTTTCCACTAAGAATAATATATCTAAATAACATTCTGTCGGATTACAATCTGCGCAACAGAGAGACGTGGACGATGAGCTTATCTACAAAATCAGTGGACAAGTAAACCGTTACTAGAGACCACGTCAACCGATTGCGTATACTTTCCACGTACAGCTACGACCTATTAAATTCTCCAGCTAGTGGACTTTCCCAGTTTCAATGCGATTTACTTTCGATTTTATATCAACTTTTGTATTTTTATTCCGAGTGAGTTTAAAGGATCATGATGCAGTATTACTTCGAAGTAAGTTTGGTTACGTACAAAAAGATGCAAGGGTAAATTGTAATTAAGTTTATATTTTCTTATCACACATTATAGCGTAAAGAAAATACTAGTCCAGAATGGAAAATATTATATATCATTCTAATTTTACACATTTGTTATTATCCTATTTTTATAATCATATAAAGAGCACTTAAATATTAACCATAACTGAGGCAGATTATTTCAATAAATATCCTTCGCATTTAAGTCTATCACAAAACTCATAACCTTAAGAATGCAAAGGACGCGAAACGATTTTTAATACGGCCTGCACCCCATAATGGATGTTTTCGCACCCTTAGTCTGCGGTGACATTTGAAATTCGATCCTCTATGAAAAAACAAAGCCTAAAACATTATGCAAATGGCGTTATGTTCGTATTTTTGTACGTTTCGCCAATTTTATGAGCCGAATAGAAAGGGTTGAGGGGTTAAGACGATCTGTGTAGTGAATAAAAGTATTTTTGATTGTCTATTTCGGTTTATGTAGTGAATATAATAAACCCTTCTGTGGTTTGATACAGTTTTATTGTGACGTAATTGCAGCGTCTGTTATAGGGTTGATAATTAACATTCATAAAAGATTGTCGCCTCATATTTTATGTAAGTTGTTTCGAGTGCCTCAGAATGTTTTGATAGTCAAATGTCGTTGCAGTTGAAAAAATACACAAACTTTTTGTTATCAGAGATTTAGATTTCATGAAAAAAAATGTATATTTATTACTTTTTTTTTTTCTCTACATATTCACATTTTACCTGACTATCGTATGTGTTGACTTCTAAAAAAGCAAAACTATTTTTTAATTATTAGTTTCGGGTGAAATGTAGGTTATTAGTAAACATTACTTATCTTGATTAGCAGATCTATTTTACTAGGCTATCGTTCCGCAGTGAGATTCCATCAAAGATTTGTCAACGAGGTTGATAAGTGGTTTCCTCAATTTAGTAGTTCTGAAGATACCGGAGCGATTGTCGATCAATTTACCTACTTTCAGGTCAACCAACTTAGGTTTTATACGGTTCTACCTTAATAGTAGATAATAACAGTATCAATATAATATGAATTGAAAAAGTACTGTTACGTACTTAGTTACTGTATTCATTGAAAAGTTTTATAGAAGTCAAGGTAAACGTTGCGGAAGATACATTTAATCATTTTATTAAACATCTATTTCTTTTAATAACTATATTGATTACATCCTAACATAATAATAATCAATCATAAAATCTTATATTAAATTCAAACCGCACCACCGCACATCATCGTGTTGTTGCATCGCTCATCACTCGGGTGAATTCTAATCAAAATTATCATGCAATTTCAGTTCAACTAAAACGTGTCCAGCCGACAGCATGAGTTATATGCCGCATAAATATGTCCCGCGATTTATAAACGGCATTATAAAATTGAATCAACGCTACAATAAAAGTAAAACAAAGATTTTAAAATAGTGGCCTGCGAGAATGTTGGATTAGACAGGCATTTGTTAATGTTATATTCATGTAATCTTTGGAATCTTAAGTGGTCCGGATTCGGTTTTGTGTGTTGCTTAGACTCTGTTTTTGATACGCTGACACATCGGAGAAATATAGGTTTCCGTCTAAAAACTTTGAGCAAAATATTATAGAGACATTAACTGTTTTCGTTAAGCGTTTTTATTTTTTTTTTTTAATGATCACTGGATCTCACATCGAGGCGTTACCAGACCAGATTTTAAAATGAGTCTACATGACAACAATATCCTATCAAATAATCGCCAATCGATTGAAAATCAACGGAACCATCGAGTACCAAATCCAACAAACAAAATCAAATTGAGAGTCCCTTCCTTCAAAAATAAATATTCATCGTTTAAAAATGTCATGTATCATAAATTATAATGTCGTGATTATAACAAAAATAATACATTGAGATGAGCGAGTAAAGCTTCACTTTAATCAAAAAGGTATATAGAAATCCGATACATCATTTGCATATCCCGGGCACATGTGGCCATAGACAAAGGGGTGTAATGGACCCCGTATTTAATTTTCATGAAACGAGTCCTATTTTAATACGTCTGCAAGAGAATAATAAATTAAACCCTTTCTATTTCGAAATTATCTGCGGCCGAACCATGACTAATTTATTAAAGTTTTGTTATAGAGGTTTGTAGTTTGTTAAGTAAAAGCCTAAAGGGCTTATTTCCCGAAGTCATTGTATACAGAGAAACGTTCGGAACTGTTTTTTATCTATTGAGAAATACGACGACGGTTGTACTAATTTAAAACTTATATTTGTCACTAGCTGTGTCCCGTTGTTCTGCTTTTTATCGTAATTAATATACAGTTATTGTTTCAATTTTCTTTAACCTTATTTGTTTTTGTATTTTATTGTACTTTATTCATGTATTCAATTATAAACGTAGGTGGATACATGTTATTTATATTTTTAAGATAGTATCAAAGACTATCAATTTAATTGTTTTCGATTTGAAGCAACAGTAGCTAGCCTCATTATAAAGAATTATGAAACAGTTTTAACGTATTGATGGTGGATACATTTATACTGTCCTAACTAGCAAATAATCGTCCTAATGCTTTTTATACAGTACTAACGAATGAAAGTAAAGGGCTTACTGAGTTACCAAGTATTAAATCCGTGATTTACGAATCTTATGCATAATCATCTTAGTGGACATATTATATATTTAAATTAAATGCTCGTGTAGAATAAATTACAGGCGTTTTTTGTTTTTTATTGTTCTATTAATTGTAGTATAATATTAAATTTTTTTACATTATAATATTCAAGATATTATTTTTTTATGTAACAAAATGGCATCTGTTAGGGTTAGGTATCTGTTATCGTGATTAAGCTTATTTAACCCTATTCCACACATTTATCAGAAGAATTACCAAATACCCAAAACATATGGTGTTACAAGTTAATAATTTGGTTGGGCACGTGCCAACTAGGACGATGCCTCTTAACAAAAAAACATAATACTGAATTTATTTATTTCCGACTAACGCAACACTGCGTAACATCACTATAATTTTCGTTTTAATTTACTTATATTCACAGTCATTGCATGCGATTACCAACCGGCGTGTGCCTTTAATAACAGTCGATATTGTAGGTAATAAGGTTCAGAATTGCTTGCAGAAATTGTAAAAACTGTTTCTTTAGTCTTTATCAGACGTCCATAGGTAGTGGGCAGTCGATGCGCGGGGAAATTTATTAACTGTGATACGCAGTCAGTGTTGCGAAGTAAAGGTGATTTAAATTAATATTAATTACCGACAAGGCTCTAATTAATGTAATTCGTGAGATAAGAATATCAATTCAGCTGGTTTGAGGGCTGGGTGGCTTGCATTTGCGATGGACAGTTGACTTTTGCGCTTGATTGCAGGCTCTAATTGTTATTTGATAGCGTTTATGTTGCAGCCTTGCTGATTCTTTGTTGATATAATGAAGATGTATTTACTTGCTCTGTGCTTTTTGAAAATCGTGTGAAAATCTTCATTGAGGTAGTGCAAATGCAATCTTTGAACGCTCATTGCATATAACAGAATAATATAGAAATTTATTCACAAATCACAATAAATAGAACGGGACGTCCGACAGAAGTGGTAACGTCTTGCACTAACTGTATGAAAGAAAGGAAGCCAGACACATTGGCACCGTAACGCGTAACGCACCGTAACGCGTAACGTACCTTCCCATAAGAAGTGATCACTTGAAAATCATCAATCTCTCGTTTCTTATATCACTAATCCTTCTTACATATAGTGCAAAGTTAACCTAATTGAGATACATTACAATAAAGCAAGTTTAATTTAAAATTATTACTCAAAATGCGTCGTAAGAGAAATTAAAAATAGGTTATATGTATAGAGACATTATTGTGTGTTGATTTAAACTTCTGTTTATGCCGAATACATTTACGTTTCTATATAAATAAAGGCACATCCGACAGAACCACTGAAGTGAAGCCACGGGTAAAAGCTAGCGATATATAAATTGGACGTATACATCTAGAATACACTGTAATATGAATGCTAATGGGTGTTTGTTGTTTACCATCTGCTGGTTTCCCTTTCAATCATATGATAAAAACATTTTCAATGAACTTATGTTTTAGTTATTTATTCTGGATATATCGTTTATTAAAGTGCAACTATTTGTTAAATATAAATGTCTTTATTTAGCTTTCAAATTCGTTTAATACTTATCAATAGGTAGCTCGTTTATGTGAACTGTGAATATAATTCTGATAATACTCGTGATGATATTTAGAACGAGTTATGGCAACTAAACCATATACTACTGTTTTTGCTGTGAATGCTTGATATTATCTATTTTTATTCATTCAAATACTTTATTATACCACAATTACGCAATATAATACAAAGTCATAAAACCAATGATTACAGAAGACTGCTTGTAAACTGAGTATCAAAATAATTTAATATTTACCAAAAACATCCTTGTATAACATTAAATGTTTGTACTACAAGCAAGAACCTTCCTAAAATATCGCTATAAAAGTGAAAAATTCGCCCCTGTAACTGTATATGTTCAACTTTAACTGATGCACATCTCGAAAACTTTAAACGGATAGCGTTGCAAGCAACAAGGAACTAATCAACAGAAAACACGGTACAAGCGTTGAATTAATCAAAGTTTAAAACAATCTCGTGTAGAGTGAAGTGAGGCGGGGCCGCGGCACGTACATTGTATCTATAATATGCGTGTCTATTCTGTTGCACAATAGTATGTATGAATCTTTGAGTTTTATTAATTTTTCTACAAAAAATACATATATTTTTTAAGGTTATAATGATTTGGATGATATGTGATACAAATATGGAACATAGTATTGCAGCAGACATAATAAAGAAAGGATATTAGAAGATATAGGTTTCTGTTAGTTCATATTCACTTATTTGGGATTAAACTTGAATTGTTTACGTTTATAAGGAGACGAAAAATTAAAAAATCTTTAATAACTATAACACGAAAAGTAGCGTATACCGATATTACATAAGCATCGACTCTCGTTAAGTTAATAATTCAACTTCAAGTTATAGTAATGTAATATTATAAAATGAACAATACACTTTTTTATTTAGCAGCCATTTGTTTAAATAGTAATTTTATTAAATTTTTCTTGCATATTTGTTTTGGAGCAATAAAGTATTAATAAATGCACATTAATATGCACTTTAGTAGTTTATTGCAAGCGATCCGCCTCGTCTTCGCCTCTCGTACATATATGATTTTTTTTTAAATCGGGCCAGTAGTTTCTGAGATTACGCGTTCGAACAAACAAACTCCACATCTTTTTTTATTTAGTACAGATAAACGAATTAATTCATAAACAACCGGTTTCAAGACATCAACGTCAAGTGCTTCTATCAAAATGACAATTCATAAATTATGAATTACGCATTCGTTGTTAATGCTACAAAGATATAAAGGTACTAGAAGGGATAGTACATAGATCTTCATGTGGTGTTATGAGAACGTGCTCTTTTTTATGTCATAGTCGGCAATGGAGGTGGTGGGTCGCCTGATGATAAGCGCTACCAACGTCCATGGACATTTAGAGAGGGGTAAGGTCGATTGCAGAACTCACGCCTCTATAAATGGATTGCTGACTTCAAGCTGGAAAGGGATTAAGAAAGGATTGACGAGAGGAATAAAGGAAAGGACTGGGAATAGTATGGATTTTATACTACTCAGTTATTACTGATAACCTGGATATCTAACTATGATATCACATTTATTGTTGATTACCTACTATATAACTCACTTTTCTTCGTATAATACTCTTTACTCTTCTTCTCTACTTTATAATATTCTATCATACCTTTTTATGGCGTCTTACTGTGTACTCGTATAAAGCTTAAATTTAAGAAAAAAGGTTTTACATTAAAGACAAACATTTAATGTCTTTCTCAGTTTTGTTCTACTTCATGATCTTTGAAACATAATATTAGCTTTAAGGTTAAAAAGGCTAAAATAAAACTAAATTTTAATACAACCTTATTACATTATTATAATATAAAATATAATAAACCCGTAAGCCGTTATATAACCTAAGTTTTAAACAAATTGAAAATTAAACATTTTCAATATAAAAATTAATCGAAATTCTCAGTTAATTTTTATGTAACTGATACAATTAATAAATAGCCATTTTAAATTACATGAAGGTAACTAATATTTATTATTCATACATGAAGCAATACATTAAACTGTCCGATCGATCGCTATCTTTAATAACCATCTTATACGCTCTGCGAACATCGAAATAAAATAATAAACATACAACAACTTTATAAAGCTTGCCTTCATATAAACGTAGCTGTACTACGTTACGCCCTTTCGCCACCGTGTGTTTCATATTGATATATTGTATTGTTTATGGCGCGGCCGAATCAAAACGTGATATATTGTGCAACGCGTGTGCTGTTCGCGAGTAACTTTCATATTTGGTAGAGTTATGGGGATATCTAGAACTAGAAGGGCATAAATGGAATCAGTTACATAGATCTCACAGTATGTACGGATAGTTACCGTTTTATGTTCTGAGAAAATATTTTATGGGGATAATTTTATGAAGTATTTCATAGTACCCACAAGGTATATATACAACGCTGTGTAACCTTATTAAATGTAATAATGTTTTACTTATGTTTGTTGTATTAAACAAATAAATTGATTTTCAATCTGAAATGTATAATAAGATAGAAATTCCTAGACTGAATAATTCTTTTGGAATTTTTAATCTAGATAGTTAAAGATACAATAACGCTCCGACATAGCGAACTAAATATTGAGTTACTTACTACGCCTAAAAATTAATTCCAATTATCATTACGTTCGAATAAGTGCGTTCTTCTTTTTACATTCTTCATAAATATTCTTCTTTGTTATTAGCATTCGTTATATGAATCCTCACTAAAATTTAATTAAACAACAAAGGTCCGTTAAACAAAGATAAGATTTCAGATTGTTATCAATCGCTCAAATCGAAACAACTCTACGTCCTACGCTGTTCTAGTAAAGAGAATATGTATGTGCGTGTGCGTCGAATAGATACATAGATAGATGTATGGTGCCAAGGGAATAGTCGGGATGAGGGATAAATTATTGCTTTCTACAACTATGTGTCTGCACCATGTGTTATGTTAGACACTGTTTTAAGTTACCGCTTGAGTTATGTGCGGGAAATATAATTTGGATCAATACGCGAATATTTCAATGGCGTCGCGAATTCTCTAAACGCTGCCTACAGACTTATGAAACTGTGAGATAAATTAAACAACATAATATAAATATAAAAGATAAGATAGACGTTATATTGTTTTGAGATAGAAATAATTTTGAACGTTTAATAAATTTCACAGTATGTAGCATAATCATTATTCATCGTATGGGATAAAAATATGCTACACCCAGTTGTATAATATGTGTTTTTTGTTGAATACTTACATTTAAAGTAAATGTTCAATGTTTATTTAATACCTATGACAATAATAATTATATAAAGATAAATTGCAAAACTACGCGCTACGCTCTTACCTAAACTGGATAGCACTTTTTTCTTTTCTTTTTTCTTAGCCGCGGTTAATTGACTAATTGCGTAATGCATTTACCATGTCCGCCGTACCGAAACTTCTCACTTACCTCGAGAAAGTTTTAATGTGTAAGTACCCACGTCTAAGCGACCTTACCCAAAGTTTCGGTAACGAAATCAGACAGGAACGAAGACTATAATTTATATTTGTTTTGAAGGAACGAAGTTTTAAAGTCTGAATAATATTATGGAATATATATTTTTAGATGTTTGCAGCACCTTACTTTGCACTGAACATCGGTACATAAATGCCAAACACCATACATACCTCTAAAGAATGCTAATAGTTTTAAATATCCCTCCTCAACTGACCTCCGCTCCTAATTACACTGAGCAATTAAAACAAAAAAAAAAACAGAATTCACTTACAGAAATGCGTAATAGAGAACATGCGACGGGTATACAGCAATTTATCAGCAGGGCGTTGATTCACTGGCAAATAAAAGTGTACGCCACGGGAGGCGACGCGACAAAAATAATTTCATACATCCTAACATTTTCCGATCCATTTGAAACACGTTCAACCGCCCGATTAAGTGGAATAACTTGATGTACTTACGGCTAAGCTAGGATGCGGTGACAAGATGTTTTTTCATTCGCCCATTTCTAGCATGTGTTTAAGGATATATTAAATTTTACAAATTGTCAAAAACTCTTTACTCGTTAAATGTCTAGAATAAATGAATTGTTATGACACTTCATCGTATATTCGAAACTGACTCATTGAGATAGAGCAAAAGAATGTTGTTAACTTGATCTTTATACATTACAGAAGTGTTCATATAATATCATTCATCAAATATTGTATTAAATCCACTTTTTGCTTTTCCAGCAAAACGTTATTTTAATCTCCATATAATTCCAAAGTCAAAAGGGGAGGAGTGTCTCAAGACATCCTTGTCCCCTTCTGAACGATAGTGTCAAAAAAAGATAAAAATAAAATAAACTGCTCCGTTGTGCTAATACACCACTTTTTATATTTATTTATGGTAAATTTATAAGCTAATGAGCATTCGAATATTTTCTTGTTATAAGTTGTAATAAATAAAGTACCAACATTTCTAAAAATTACCTAAATAGATATATGAAGTCCTATGTCGTATGCGTAAATAAATTCTTTGATGAAATACTTCAAACAGTACGTATACAATATTATCTAATATGTTGGATCTCTACACTCTCATTATAATCAAAGCGTTTTTATTTTAATTAGGGCCTTAGTAATGAGATTCTAAGCTAAAATATAACATTACAGCACCTTCCATAGATTATACAAATATAAGTGAAGACATTTCAAGTGGGTACATTAAAATCACATTAGTAAGAAACGCAGAGGGGTTCGCGAATTTATCTGACGATGTTAAAAAAATTAATACATAAAACATTTATTTATTATCTCCTTTAAATGATGGCTCTAAATTTAATTATATGGAAGGGGAGATAAAGATTTTTCGAAACGCAAAATATACAACGATTTATATTTTAAAAGATGACAAACTTAACATTCCTACTTGAAAAAACGTCAACTATTATTGATTCTATTAGAAATGAAAACGTATATTAAATCTCACGCGCTTAATTGACACTTTTACAACATACTAAAATGTCCACTTAATTTCACGAATATTACATTTTTAGCGGTCGCAAATATATCAACAGTTCATCGTTTTGGCCACGGTAACTGGTCGCAGACAGGCTCGCAATTTGCCTCACCAAGGCATGTTTAATATTAGAAGTCCTGATTTATGTCCTGCCCCCATAATGAAGTGTCTCCACTACAAACGTGTGCGCACTAATTCACTACCGACTATTAGACGCGCTGTGGCCGGTTATCGGTATTCGTATACCGCATCGGATAAAAATATGTATCCGTGTATTTGAGCTTAGTTTCAAATAGCATGGCGTTTTAATAGATAACCTCGTAGCTTTGTAATTTTAAACGATTTTAAATATTGATAGCATATTATATAGTGTGTGAAACGATAGTACATAATGTTGTGTAGATAAAACCATTATATATATTTTATTCCTTACTACGCGTTTAGTTAAGTCTTTTTTGTAAAAACATGAAGTTATTCTTGAAATCCGCTAAACATTTGATATTTATTTAAGAGCCGTATTTGTTCAATCATCCATATTTTTTATAATTTTTTATATTTAAATACACGAAGGCTAATCAACCCGCAACATTATTTTAAGGACGTCTATGGGCGGCGCATTAGCTTTCATCCAGGCAAAGCGTCTATTCGTTTGCCATCCTATAACGTAAGAAATATGTTAATTAAACATTGTTTAACTTAACTTTTATATTCAATCTCTAAGTCTAACTACATTCTACAAGGAAATTTAATGACTTGTACATTGCTGAAGGTTGAAGTTCCAACAAATTGAAATTGACGAACGTCCGTCTCAATACACGGACCAAATAAATCCAATTAGATAAGAAAGTCGTTAAACCGATTCATTCCTTAGTCACTAATACATCACGTGTCTTTGTTTTCGATGGCTTCACTCCAAATAACTTGTTTTATCTCCCGTTCTTGGTTTAGGTGCTTTCAGAAGATCCGTTGATTGTTTATGTAAAGTTAATTTATGGCTGAAGAATCTCATCTCACTGGTCCAGTAACCTTGATCTTAATTTATCTTTATAAAGCGCTTCATATACTTTACAATAAATAAAGTTAACATATATGAACAATTTAGTTACTATTATAGTGAATTGTTAGCGTCTCATGCATATTTTTTTATTTTTACGCAGACAAAACGCATATCTCAATATGTACATAAAAGAGTAATATCAAAATGATTGAAGTCAATTTTAACACGTCATGCAAAAATAATAAACAAATTATTGTAGTATGCAAGTATTTTTCTATATACATTATGTTTATTAAATATTAGTAAGTATTGACTTATAATTTACTATTACTGGCTTAGAATTCCAACTATCATTGACATCATGCCAAGAAATAATTTCCATTCTTTATCTACGCAGAATATAAGTATATTTAGACAAAACATACACGTGTAAGCGTTTGAGCTTAATAAAAGTATCCTAATTCACTAATTACAATGTGTTACATGTTAATCTATCTAAAAATATGCTTCACGTTCCCGGCATCCAATACAAAGGCCGCTGGCCGTTGAAGGAGTAATAAATTAGAGGGAAAGCTGCGCGCCAGGATTTCCCCCGGGTTTATTCTCACTCAAGAGCGCTACACCTAATCCAAAAAGCCTTATTATGCTACCCTTAATACAGCGCTCAAGACTACTTGAAAATTTCCTCGGGAAGTAAGCGTTTTAGTTTAAGGTGCCTTTTTTGAATTTAACCTTTTTCAATTTGTTTATGTATAAGGTATCAAGCTTAGCGTAATATTTACTGAGTAAAATATAGTTTACACTGGATCATGAGATCGTTGTGGATCTAAAATTATGACCCTTATATTACTGTATAATGAAGTGTTTTGTATCCATTTATTAATCTAATCAGTACAAAAGTAATGAATTGCCTTGTAAACTTGCCCTAATATAACAGAACGGTTCACATATTTTATGCATTAGTCCAATAAATATTAATGTATATTGACAGTGCCAGGGCTTAATATATTATGGAGCGAATGTGTTATCTACATACGTCGACATTTGTCCGTTAGTACCAGTTCTTCGAAGTACCCGGTTACCAATTTCTCCAATTTAAATTGTCTATGAGTACCGCTCGACTGAAGTCAGCCGGCGCATTCCGGTGCTATCGGCGACGCGGACGCAGCCGCTACCCACTGACAAAGACGGGTAATATCAACTAAATCACGAGAGACAAGGACAAAACACTAACACAACGGGCGTTTTTTAAATAATCGAGCCAGGAATGAAGATAGGCAGGAGACAATTCGAAGCATTTTATCGTGCCAACCCTAGCGCGGACAGTGGCCATTTAATTTGTTTCCATATGAGTCACTATTGAAATGAAATTCGACTAAATGTCGTGATAATTGCTTCGGCCGATTGTTGAATTCCTACCAATTTAACTCCTTGTTGGTATCGTATAAAAGTGACAACTTAAAAGTTGAATGTTGCTAAACGTTGTCCTTACTTTTAAGAAAACTAAAAATTTTAATATCACATATCTTAGATTAAATATAATACACAACTGCTCGAGTAGGTACATATCAATTCTATGCTAACAAACCCGATAAACTAAACTGCCTTAATAACAAAAAGCAGTTTGTACAACGTCAATTATAAGTTGATTATGATTTAATAAGCGGTATTAAAAATTGAATTACCTCGTTTTACAATTACGACTACCGCTCAGGCATCATTATCGCTAACCTATAATTACGCGGCGCGCTCTGATTGGCGGAAGGTTGTTCCTTTATTTGTTTTCTAATCCTTGCGCTAGTCTATCTTTAAAGCAAGCGTGTGGCGACATCCCTTATCGCGGGTCGCGCTTCTGTTTTTGTTTTGTTTGTCTGTTTTGCTTGCAGCCATATTGCGCTCGTAAATTATCACGGAGAGAGATTTGTTTCCATAGTTCTGCGGCCGCAATACATCAGCGTTCGCCGGATGTTAGTTTATGTTGACGCTCGCTTTGTATTTGGCGATTTCGTGCCTGTCAAGCTGGACAGACGTGACAATTCCCGCTTATATATTATGGATGTAAAAATTTTATTGGACACTTTATTAAGGAATAAATTGAGCCAGAAACGCGTACATGCAGTTTCAGTTTTTAAATAAACTCGTGGACTATTTTTTTTTTATTAGAAATTAGAATTGCTAAAATAAGTAAAATAACAAAGAAGAAATCAAGTCGATATGCCCTCCATAGGAAACAAATTTTCGTTTCCATTAAAGTTAACTAAATTTGATTTATCTGTTACAGGATGGATCTTATTGATAACTATATTATATCCATAAGAACTTGCGAACGCATAACTGAAACCCCTAGCTATTGGTTTCTTAAACATTTTGTAACTATATAGAGCTGCTAATGTGTTTTCAGTGAAAATAAAAGGGAAATATTTTGACAGCTAACATATGTCCGTTGATCGTTTATTTATTGCAACACTTTGTTGTTCCTCTCAGTCTTTAATTAATTCATTGGGACGGTTTATAAATTAAATGTTTCAGGAAGATGATAATGTACAGTGATTTATAAAGTATAAAATGGTATGTGATATGGGACATGTGCACAATAACTTAAATAAGAATTACGATACCAGATGTCAGAGTTTAATTAAATTGCTGACAAATACCCTAAATTAAGCGATGTTTACCAGGTTTATTTATTGTGCCTTACATAAAAAAAGGAAATAAAAATAAAACATTTTAATATTTAGGCAGCTCTTAATATATCCATTGAGTTTATACAACTGCGTAATGTTTTACGGTATGGGCCGAGACAATAATGGCTTGCTCATAACATTACTCGTCCTCGGACCCTGTACCAGGGAGCAGTATCGTCTCGAAGAGTACTCGTCGCTGCAAGCAAAATGTTCGAATCCCAGAATAATTTCGACAACTTGTAACGTTTCGTGTGTCTCGTGGTACAGGGTTTTCACGAGTTAAGTTTACAGGAAACGTGTCGTATATTTAATAGAAAATAGCTTCAAAATTAGGAGGAAACGCCTGAACTTCTTTTATAGGAATCGTTCAGTTTAAAAAGTAGAGTTAAAACAATTTCGTAGCAATATAAACTAATTTAAACTCGTTACGTCATCACTCATTCAGTAGGCTGTTCAAATTTACATAGAATAAGATGCGCCCAGGCTTAATTAGATGTAAGGGCATAAATCATAGTCGACTTTATGTCAGTCTTGATGTGACTGCAGACGAAGACGGACGCCTCCACTTGATATTTTCATTGTCATTAATCTCAATTATTCTAAAATACCAACAATTTACTTTATTCTCCAATCATATCTCTAGGTAAATAATATTAAATCAATTATACTATTTCATTACAATTTAATAAGTCGTGTCGTGATAGACATATATAGTGAATTATCTATCAATGTTTTGTGTGCAAAATTTGTTGTCGACATATTTTCGTACCAGCGATACCAGTCACCAAGTTGAGAATCAATCATGGGAAAAACATGACTTAGCGTAGTCTTATAAAATTATTAGTGAAGGGATTCTGAAAGAATGGGACAACTTGTTCTTATTATATTTATTATTTTTTAAAGTAGATACAGTAAGGATGGTTTGAAGTTAAAATTTAAATGCAAATAGCATACTGCAATAACATGTAGTTATAATGTGTATGGATCTAAAATATTTAGTCAAAGGTTGAAAATATTAAACACACTGTATAGTCAGTAGTATATACTCTGTGATCTATACGCAATTGAATGCGTAAAATTAATATTCATTAAATAGCTTAGTTAGCTGTCGTTCATACGAAATCTAAAAACCGTATTGAAGGAGAATGGGTGCGCTTGCAATGAAAACGGCAACTACACGCTTGATTGATGGGTTAAAGGCAGCCGAAGACAAATTAAAAAACAATCCAATGACGACTCGTCACGGCAATGTGGTGAAATCTTCAATTAAGGTTTTGTACTTATACAGGGTTGCGCTATTATTGACGCGTTTTTTATTCGCTGTATAACTGTTGGAAGTTTTTTACTATTCACGCTGCCCTTTATTATTTATGTACATGATGGCATATTGTTAGAATCAAACCATTTTTGTATAGCTTCTATAAAGTCTATATATCATTGAAATAATAATAAAAAATTATATCTAAACATGATTCGATAAATAAGACGGCTTCCAGATAATTATATATTATATGCTTATCTCTCTAATATTTTAAATGTATACATATGTATATACAATAAGTTGTGTCATTTTCAGTATCAGAATATCAGAATTCACTATATACCAAGGAAGTGGGAAAGATTAGGAATGACAATTTTTACTCAAAACGAAGGTAAGGTAAAATAGTTTATAAAAGTCGTAACAAAATATTACATGATTCATTTTTACGACTTAAAATGATTCATCGTATAACTAGCTTGGTCACTTCAAATGTCACATAGGAATATTCCTGCGATGAAAAAAATAATATGGAAAATATCATTACAAAAATAAATGAAAACTTTACTTATTATTATATGTATACGTTTTTATATACAATTTATATGGATATTGTTACATAAAACTCTTTTTTTTGTAAATATTTTATAAATTACAAATTGATTTTAAAGACTATGTTTGCAGTAGAGTCACGATGTGTTGAAATATTCATATTTTTGTCTCTTAAAAATTCTTCAAACTTTATGCTTAGACCATGTATGACGTCGCGCCGATCTTTGCCACGCGCTTATGTGTAAGATTATGTTTTTATAGATATATTGCCCGCATATGCGGTATATGCCAACTGTGCGAAACTAGTGAACATATAGTTTATTTAAAAATGAAGTCAAAATTTACTCACGTCGTTTTATTTTCTTTTAAAGTTATCAGCGTATGGAAAACTAAAAGTTCTATTGAGCATGAAACACTAGATTATATGCTATATTATTCACTCAACAACATCATAAATTAATGTAGTATCTAGTGGCTGCCTACTCTAGCAAATAAAATGGTTCAGAAATAAAAGTTCCCTTTTCCCTAATTGAATTAATCCAATTACCTAGAATCTTCATATTTACAATGACTTAAGGGATTGTAGCAACGGGAGTGAATACAAAATTGTGATACAATCTCATTAGGAGTTTATGAGCCATTAATATACTACATACCAGTGCTTATGTGTAGTCAGAACACCGTGAACAATTTTAGCTGCCGGCGTAATTAATTAGGTGGTCCTATGTGATGGGAAGATTTATTGTACGGAGGCGAAGATCGTTGGCAATCTTTAGCTAGTTTGTTGCTAACTACGCTTTAAACACTACGGAAGCCTTATATTAATATTAACGAGGTGTATTTCAGATCACTGCAATATTTTACTTGTGCGATTGAACTACGGATGTTGATTGAGGGTAAAGCTGTGGTTTAAATTGTTGTGTTGTAGAGAGTGCGAATGTGTGGGTATGTGTGTGAGTGTGTGTGTATGTGGAAGTATTTTCTGGTATAACCGAAATATTTCTTAAAATCCAATAACTCTGTTTTACTCTACATTAAATTTTATTATCATACATTTTATTAGGGACTAGCGTCCGCCCGCTTAGTCAAAGGAAATTCCCATAGGAAAGAGATTTTAGGCCACGATAAAAATTAGCCTCTTAGCTATCTCCAGATACAAAAAAAAACATATCATAAATTCGCTCCGTTACGTAATATTAGAAAGACAAACAACCACACATCCGCATTTATAGGATAGGTTAAATAAGTATATACCACATATGTAAGTATTAACATTTGACCACGTGAGCACATACTGACAGAGATATAGCCCACATACATGCCATTTTGTCATTCTAAAAGGAATATCTAATTATATTGCAATTTATCTGCATATTAACTAATCAATGACACAAAAATTACATATCATACGATTGTGCAGTAATTAATAATCATACTAATAATATAAATGTGAATATAAAAATTGTTTTTTTGGATGTTTGTCCGTCAATCACGCTGAATCTACTGAACGGATTTTGATGAAATTTGGTAGACAGGGTATGAGCCGATTTGGGTGGCAGGATACTTTTCTCCCGATTAAATATTCTCTTGGGATACAACAGGAATCTTGATATCCGGGCGAAGCAAGGACGAGCGTCTAGTATTTTATATAGATATATTTGATACTAAAGCCAATAACGAATACAATGTAGAACCTACTTTAAAATTCATGGATAATTTTTGTTTATAATTTATTAACATAAAGTGATTTACATTTTAGAAATGATTTATTTAATATATTGAGTATGCCATGCGATAATTTATTTCAAGTAGAAGTCCACGTTTGATCGCAAAGAGCGAGGTCAGACTATTATGCGTTGAGCAGTCAGCTCTGTGATGCCTAGATAGATAACGTGCGTTATGAAGGAGTTGCAATTTATGCCAATTTATCATTCTACTATCATAAACTTACCATAAAATATCAACCGTCATAACGTATGAATAAAATTCATAACGTGTCGATGCTGAATTCAATGTTTCTAAAAACAATTCAAACCGACAAAACTGCATCAAAAAATCTAGACATGAAAGTTAATCCTAGATCAGACCACCTATATTAATAAATCAGCATGAGCCGTTTATTAAGTTCCCCGGTAACTATATCCGCACCTTGCTCAAACAAAAACTTGAAACAATTAAGGAAACAGCGTTATAACGTAAAAGCAATTTGTCCGTTATTTCAAAATGTACATTAAACCTATGGCAGGAGAGATTAATTTCAATTGTGACGCAATTTTATCGATATTGATATGAGACGGCATGTGGCATTCCAAAGCAGGTTTCTTCGATGAACTGCATTTTCATAGAATTACCAGCGTTTTTCCGACACCTTACAATTGCGTGTTGCGAATTCTAGAAAGTGATGTACGTTTTTTTAATTGGCTATGGTATTTTAAACGGTAAATGTGTTGTATTCAGTTTAGAAAGAATTAAACAGATCTGTTTTTTACTTATAAATTTGCCTTATTATTATTGTGAAGATTAATATTTTTGAGGCTATAAATTTAAACGTGTATGTTTAAGGCATTTATGAATCAAGTCTATATTTATGTATTCAATATTTATGTACAGGAATATTTTACCGATGAATTGGTAAAATTAAAATATATTTTATGGATTAGCAGATAAAGAAGCAACACATGAATATTTTTCTATATCTCTATTTTGTTAACATTTATTGCCTAGATTTATATAAATAATGGAATTAATTTTGCTCCCATATCGAATGTTGCCGCAACCGTATCAAACTTATAGCATAAATAAAAAGAGGTTTTGCAAAGAGCGAAGATCTAACGAGACAAGCAGAACGAAGCGAATTCTTCAAGTTTCAAGCCTCGAAGTTTTACAGGTGCGGTTTCTCTACATTTAGCGAAGGATTTCAATTAAACTCTATACGAATTTGCTCAAGTCTAACGTTCAACTCGAATTAAGCACTTAGCATGTTTGAGAAATATGTGAATGCGAGTTATAAGCATTACTTTTAAATACAACGGTAATGTTTATTTCGAGGTATCATTTTATTACCTGAGCCCTATCGCGGGCTATCTGTCTAATATATACTAATAGAAAAGCATTACTTTTATTTAAATTGTGATATCCAATAAAAAATTCAACATCGACTTTCCAATTTTATCTAATTAATATGATGTTGCTATCTAAAACTACGTTCAAATTTAATCATTCGCCATAAATATCTAGCTAAATTGAAACGTCTTAATAAACTTGTTTGTCTTGTTAATAATACCAACAGTATTCTATTCAAGTTTGATACCTACACAAAATTCCTTGTATAAGCTCCTTGTTTCATAATTCAACATGGTATTATAAATGGCTCAGTTGCTGAGACTGACAATAATGTAACCGGTTGGAAAACTAAAGGATATAAAATCAACTTAGTATGTATAGAGTATCCGAAGGAATTATTCGTTGTAATATATTTAAATCATTCGTAAAAATAAAAACGTGGTGGTTCTCGTTCGTCTAAATCAGCACTTTCGCAAGATTAAAGTTTTCACACGATTTTCATATTCCCACGCACAGAGCGTTACAAAAGGGGCTTAAAAGTGAATTGAGGAATCCTTAACTCACGTACAGAGTCGTTTAGAGGTTACTAGGCTTGCTCAAGACCGGTTTGTCACATGGCCCTCGCCACGTGCGGCCTCCAGAATATACTATATGGTTATCTATATAAAATCAAACGGTGACTCGGACCTTTGTGGACCATTAAAAACGAAAATGTTAACGGACTTTTTATTTTAAAGTAAGAAAATTTTCATGCAAATGTTGAATACCCTTGAATACAGTGTACGAAATTGGAATAATACGAATAAAGACGTGAATTAACATAGGAAAGAAAACATTTGCCCATAATCTATAATATGCGATACAGAATTATAGCGCGACATTTATTCGATAAAATATTGAAATTTATTTATAACCCCTATTTAATAATCCATAACATCGTTTTGATTAATTCAAAAATTACTATGAGTGCTGTATTTTATATATTTTTTATGGAATTGCAAAAATTTTAAATTTATGAGATTAGAATTCGTACAGATAACAATATTATATATACTGCATAAGACTTGTTTTGTTTCACTGTTAATAAAGTAACAATGATTGAATGTTCTAGAAACAGAAGTTAAGAAGCAGTTGGGCGAGGCACGCACGGGGAACAACCACCCCAAAACTTATCACATTATTCAAGCAAACGCGACTCCTGAGTAATTTTGAAATATTACAATTTTCAAGTCATACCACAGCTTCGACGGGCCGGTATAACTTTTTTATAACATAAATAATGTTAACTTAAAAGTTTTCAGCGCAGTTTCGATAGTATGTTAAATGAATAAAGAACGTTTTAAAAAACGTTTACACAAACTCATAAAACTGTAATTAATTTATAAACTTTTGTCTATGGAATAACTCATTTACCAGATATAAAATGTGAAACATTACCATTTGCATGTCCAGCTAATATTTTATATTTGCATTTCGAACCTAAAGCTAAAAAAATGTAAACAAACCTTTTAAATGTGTTCATTTGCACTGAGCTGGTTAACTTACAATTACGTTAAGTGTTTCTAATGCAAAATCCTTGTTTCAAATAATGAGGTAATATAAAAAGGATGAAGGAAGTTTTCAAAATGTATTAAACTGACGCAATGTGTCTCATTAAAGATAAAAATATTTTTAATTTATTGGAGTGTTATTTTTATACAAGCGTGAAATTTTTAATAAACATAAACAAACTTTAAATTCACTTCGCATAAATTGCACAAAAGGCATGTTAAGTCACTTTGTTTTTTATTAAATATTTTATTAAAGAATTTCTTTGAAATACAATCGCTCCTCACTGACCTTTGTTACAAAGGAATAATAAATATTTGCGCACAATAGAGACGGGAGCAATTAAAAAATATTAAAACAAAAGAAGCATCTTCACATTTCAAAAGAATCATCAAGATTAACAAAGGCGTGTTTAAAAAATACAAACATGTGTTTAAATGTGACGTAACAGTAACACAAACTCAAAACTAAAGTGCATATCTCGTTGCAAATCTAAAAAAATGGCATTTGTCGCCTATTGTGATGTTAAACAGCGAAAAGATGCAAATACAACGCACGAGAGCCGTTATGTTTACAAATTTCTTTGAAGGTCCGTTAACTTTTAAAAAATAAAGAATGCTTTTATCTAGTCACAATAGGAACAGACCGTCAGGGGTCGTGAGACAATAAAATTGCACAATCCACAAAGAGGATTTAGACAAAGCTCATTTCTACCAATTCACCTGCTTCAATAAGCAGGTAACCAATTATTATGGTAATGCATTTGACAATGAATCAATGATATGATGTTTTGAAGAAATGTGGCCAAAAGACGATCTATACTGAAACACCTTGTGGTAATTTATTGCTCTATTTATGTAGGCTTATAACAAAAGCTCGTTTCCGTGTTCTTTATCAAAAGACGCTATCGGTTGACAAGAAAATTTACAGCTCTTTCGATTAGTAATGTATGAAAAAATCCACGTGAGTTCACTTTGTATAAAGCAACTTTATTGATAAGCTGATAATATTTTTATGAGAAGGCTAATTAAAGTATGAACGATATTTGTACGCGAAACCAGCTATTGAACAGATGCGGTGAGGTTTATGACTGCTAATAGAGTTTATGGCTTTTTTATTGACATTAATGTTCTCTTGATTCTACCGTTTACGACCGCCTCATTCATTATCGAAGTGTGAGGTCAAAACATCTTTAAATCAGACGAAAATATGATTAACTAGTTGATACGTATTCGTCCTAATTGATCAACTATAATCGAACTTTATATTGATATTTATTGTCTATATACGTCAATCTTATCAAAATTATGTTGTCATTGCATTTAAATGAGAATTGTAAATATATAAATGATAAGAATGAAAAATGTTCTGAATCGTGACACGATTAATTAAATGTAGTTATTTAAATTGATTGTTGTTTACATTTATATAAATTCTGTATTATGAAAATTATATATTATACAATTGGGTGGTTAGTTGTATCGCTATTTTACAGTATTGGTACAATTAATATAAAATACATGTGTGGGTACATAACTTTCTGGGACTAAGGGTATGCTTAGGGTGGACGATTAAATAATAAATATATTTAAAGTATAAGACAATGATGTTGTAACAAGCGGGACCCAATGAGAATACAAACGTGCGCTCCCACACCGTATAATTTATAGCTTATTCGATAATTATGCGGATTTAAGCTGAAGTGTGCTTTACGGTCCGGTTTACGGTTCTTCGCGATATCTAGCGATAAGGCAATTTGCGTTTTGTTACCGCACCGGTGGGACGGATTCGCTGCGATGCGTTCAGTATGCGATACAAATGGCTATTTGCTTATTCCACTACGGCTGCGAGACGATCGCTCGCCACGTTTGAAGTGACTGCAATTTGTCTCCAACGACGTATTTCAAGTAGATATGATCGTGTGTACGACCGCTTGCATACATTTTTCACTAACAGATGTCGATTTTTTGCAAGTATCGCGGGAGGTACACGATCACCTGGTACTTCAGAATGTTTGACGCTTCGAATTAAGTTTTTATCAAAATAAAGA
Source organism: Zerene cesonia (assembly GCF_012273895.1). Classification (NCBI taxonomy): domain Eukaryota; kingdom Metazoa; phylum Arthropoda; class Insecta; order Lepidoptera; family Pieridae; genus Zerene; species Zerene cesonia. The sequence goes on along the minus strand of NC_052104.1, from coordinate 6,040,572 downwards.
CTGGCCCAACGGCGTATCTACGCGACACGAAGCGGCGCCAATAAAACGTTTAACTATATTTAGAACTGAATCGATATTTATATTATTCACTGACACTACAGTTGTTGGAAGCATTCATGTGCCATGAAGATAAAAATATGCAAATACAGTCTTAGAGGAAGCTGCGGTCGCGAATAAATCGAGAGCGCATCGTAAAATGGCCATTAATCGTAGATACAGCTTGGCACTAATTAAAAACAGGTTTGTATCGATACCATAAAAAATTCACTAACTTTCTTTTAACATATCTTAATGTGTGAACAAGCAAGAAACTGAAATAAAATAGTCGATAAATAAACATGAATTTTAATCAAATTCGAGTGGCAGATGCTCGATTCACATACGGCAATAACGAGTGGAGTGGCACACCTCGCCTCGCAAAAACCGTGGTATTGTTGGAATCACTCATTAACTTATTAAGATGATAATTTATTATCGTGAGGGAGACAATTTCACGATCGATATAGAGTCCTTTGCATTGCTACTGTTCTTTTTTGTTTCGTTTAGTAATAAATGCACTACAATAATGGTTCGATCGTGCGAGTAGTTTATGCTTATTTTATTAATATTTTTGTTGTACTCATGCACGTACATATATGTACTTAGTTTTTGAACCCGTGTTTTTCTATAATTTTGTTTGTATATAACCGTTCAAAAGTTTTGCTATACCTTATAGATATACATACCTATGCATTTATATAGCTCTTCTTTAAATTCATTGTTTTAATATTTTTACGAGCAGTGTTTGGAATTCTAACCATTTTCTTTCACTTAATAAATTATGTCACATACCCCTATACCTTACTGGAAATAGCAGTAATTATCATTATTAACATCATTTATAGTAAGTCAGTAAAAACGACACATACCCTTCGCTATATATTAAATATATTTATCTAGTTTTCTTACAACCATCCATTGAATTGAAAGTCAATATAAGAGTTAAAGCAAAGGTCCGAAAAATAATACACAAAAAATGAAATAACAGGCTGCAAAATCTATAAATTATTTGGATATAAAATAATCATTGTCATTTTATGTATACGCTTTTGCTATTATGAAATAATAATAATGCACATACATTGAGTTTTTACCTACTTTTCTTCCTTCAAATTATTAATATAAACCAGCCACAGTTTGCCTGACAGAAATTAACCACTTCCGATAAAGCTACTATAATTGTTTCTCTATGGTACTGAATAAATAATATCTATAATTTATTATAATAAATTCGTTTAATACGTGTAGCGACAATAACACAGCTACAAGTGGAATAAAGCAATGAATGGTTACAACGCATACTTTGAACTTGAGCGGCCTTTTTGCCCTAAATATCTATTTGCCGACTTAGTGCAAAGCCGTTTCTAGTCTTTATAAAATACATTTGAAACATTGTTGAAACCTGCTTACATACAATTACGGCCTGTCAGTTATTCTCATCGGCATTTCATAAGAATTTATATTAAATATTTATATAATTAGTCACATACTGCGTTTACAGGTTTGAGTATATTATATATATATTTGTAATATATATTTTTTACCCTATTTAACTACACTTATAGCGGTAAATATATGGATATATATTCCATTTTATTTGTGTTTAATGGTTAGATAATATCTTAATCAAAAAGATGATTAAATACTTCAGGTATTTTTTTTCTTATGTTTGACAATTGCGTAACATTCTCTATTGTCTATTCCTCTAGACTCCTAAGCGTAATACAGATTTAAGTTTAGAAAACACTACACCAGAGGTCAGATTGTAATCAAACGCTATGTGAAAAGTAAATTATGGCGGCGCGTGCGCAGAATTGCAAACATTTTCAACACATCATATTATAACAATATAATTTTGTGAATGGAATTTATACGGTAAATATTACAAATTAAAAAACGTTTCGTTAGTTTTCTGAAGTTATTAATACTAAAAGTTTTTAATTTATACCAAGTTTATAATAGTCATTTATGTATATAAAAGATCTTATATTGACAAAAATAAAAAATACTTTTCCGCATTAAGGCCAAGTTGATAATGATTATTTGAAATGTTTGGCCTGAGAACTCATAGAAGCCACGTGTGTCAGGGAACATAATATTATATAGGTTGATAATGATCATGAAATGTTGTATTAAATAATAAAAAACACATGCTTTACACTTATTTTATAATAATAACTAATTCCCATAAAACGATGTTTAATTCAATTTTCTAAGCATGTGGTAGGTGTCATTTAATGAGGGTAGTTTTTATGACAAATCTCATCACAAGTTTAAATAAAAACTTGCTCCCAATAGTGCTATGTACGGCATGATAAATTATATCCCATAATATTATCTTTGGATCAGTGTCTCATTTATTTCTTTGCAATTGGACTTTTAATTCTTTCTTACAAATATGGAATATGGAGCGTTAATGCGAGGTTTATTTTTCCCTTTTTAATGGATGTAGAGTACTATTTTTATGTGGGAAATCACCTATCAGTTTTAAATGCATACATACTAAGTATTAACAATTATGAGGTAATTGTTTTAAATTTAAAAATACGTAATTGCAATGTGTATTTCGTATATTTAATATTTATACACTGTGTATTTATCAACACGATTATACCAAAAATATGTTTTTTTGGGTTCATTATTATTCGTTGCATTTTGTGGTTTTACCTACTTATGATTTTTAATCTGTATATTTAAAAGGTGACAAGAGCGTGGCTATATTATTTTATGAAATAGCATATTTATAAATTATTGTAAAATTTAAAATTAAACGCAATTATAGGTTTGGCAATAGTTTAATTTTGATACCTTTAACAACAACAGGTTCGTATATAGCTAAATCTCAACTTTTTTATATTTAATGCATTCTTAATTTATTTAGGCAATTTATTTCAAATCCCAGATTATTGTTTATTGTAAGTAGGTACATAAGACTAAATCAACTATGCTGAGAAATGTGCCAGTACTTTCATTACAACGTTGAGAGTTGACTCTATTAATAAAAATATAACGAAATTACTTTTCATTTATATTAAAACAAACACAGTATAAATAAATAAAATGTATAAGTTATTATTTGATTTGTTTAGCTTAAGTCTACATAGTGCAAGGGTTTATACAAACGGCAACATAGACTATCACAATGTCTTTATATCTATGCTATTCATATAAAGCTGGTGAGTTTTTTTTGTTTCAACGCGCTAATCTCAGAAACTGCTGAACCGATTTCAAAAATGTTTCCAACGTTGATGTGTACGTGATTCCCGAATGCTTTACACTTATTATCTACCACTAGCAAAGCCGGGTCGATCGCTAGTTTATTATCGAAAATTTATACATCTAATAATAAAGTGACGTCATCAAAAAAACAGGTAACATTACCGTGTACATTGAACCATGTTACTAACGCCTTATCGCAGGCTAGCTGAAATATTTTTAAATTAAAACCCACAGAAAACTAATGACATGTATTTGTTATCTTCTCATTTTAGTTAATGGCACTATTTACATGGCGGTGGATATATGAACGGTTAATTATAAGGGGTTGAAATGTGACTCTTGCAATAGGATGTGAGCGTTTCCTTATTGGGCACATAAATTTACCTATCGAATGATTTATTGATTGGCTTTTTTTTGCCTCATTGTGATATCTGCTGTAGAAAAGGGTCTTATTAATTCTAATGTAGGTATATTATATTTTATTATATATCTATCTGAAATTATAGGAAGTGGAATAAACTTTATAGTTTGAGTATGACTACCATTCCACTCCGGATTTGCATGTGGTATATTATATAGTCTTTAGCACTTAGATCACGTACCTATATAACTAACGGTGATAGTTAATTTTGATATTGGTCCAGTAGTTACTGCGATAAGCGCGTTCAGACAAACAAACTTTTCAGTTATGTATTATTAGTGAATGTCTTATTATTTATAAGAATAAATAACAATAAATATTTTTGATCCTTTTTTCTTATTATCTTCTTTATATTATTTTTCAATATATATCTATATATAAGTAATTTGTATATAGAGTATTTATCTGAGTGAATTAAAATTATTTCTTCTTATAAAGTATAGAAGTTTTGTGAGAACTAGTAAAAATTATCCTGACCATAGTTAGGAACCTACTTAAAGTCTATAATGAGTATATTCCAAATTAAAAATGAATTGTGTTTCATAGAGCAGTGTATTTGTATAATTACCTTACTTATAAATAACTGTTATATTATTGTTTCTTTAAAAGATACTTTGAAAATAATATGTAACCCGTTAAATGATCCTTTATCCTTTCCGATGTTACGCTAAAACAGACTTTATGTTAAGGGCATAAGGCTTAGTACGAATTGAGAATTTCGAAATGATAGATTATTGTTGTGGATTTAATATTATATTTGAAGATAATTTTCTGTCTGATGATATTTATAGCCTCATATCCAATAAGAGATAATTAATCATTATGATACAAATACTGTAATATTCTGTAATTTTTCCATTTTACATAAAGTTTTGTGTTTGTTTGGTAACAGAAACAAGTAATTCATACGTTTTTAAAATACTTTTAATCTCCTCAAATAACCTCTTGCCCAGCTGTTACATAGCAAGTTTGAAATGTTTATTGTCATTGTTTGGCAATCATACAAATTGAATAGTTTGTCTAAAATGTTTTTAATTAGATGTTTTCAGTTATAAAACGCGAACGACGTTCACGCTAAATGAGTCATAATAATTTTCTCGGCCGTAATGTAGGGCTATTTATCGTTGGCGCTCCACGACGAATGCGTCGTTATAATCATTGGGAATACCTATAAAATGTCATCGAGATCCCGCGCAAAAGTTTGTTCGGCGAACAGAACTTATGTGCGGCCCTCTGCTCCGGTGTGAGCGAAGTTGGGAGCAATAAATCGGCAATAAACCTTACCTTAAGCGGAGCGGCCGCCGTCCGCCGTCGGCAAATGGGCTCGCGGCATCCCGCTCGCTAATAACTTCTTCACAAACTCACAGTTCTATAGAGTTTAAGAGTTTCACTCTGTCAAGTCACGTGTCAGCGTTTTATCGAAGGCATGAGCGCAATACGTAATGCGTCAGGCGCACGTGGGTACGCGGCCGTCAGGTGCGACGCGAGAAGTCGTTGTTTATGGCGCGGTGAGTTACGCAACGCGTAGTCGCCGACGCGCGCGTCAGTTGAGTGTGCCGACCGATGCTTTACGAGCGACGCCGCACCCCCCGCCTAGCGACGTACGTCGCGGCGCCGCACTAAATCTGCGACCAACAGAAAAGGACACACCACCCTCCGTTAAGCCAGCACCATTGATGTCCGAGAGACAACGTTAATCGAGCCGATTAATTGAACACTCCGTCCGCGATAGAATTGTATCGGCGGTGGTTGTCCGTAGCGCGGCCGATCCGAGCAAGTGCGGCGTCGTAAAGTTTCTTCGTGTATCGTTCGATGCACCAGACGTTGATAACTAATACGTTTCACGTGAATGTGTCTCTACTTTACACATTTGCTCAAACAAAGCTTGTTATCTCATCAATTATATACAAAATATATGTTATTTTATAGCCAATGAATCTATTTTATTAAGAGAGCTATTCAATAACTTCTAAATGTCGGTATACATCAATATACACGAATAAAGCGCGTGCGCACCAAATGAGCTAATCAACTTAATAGATTGTCAGATTGTCAATCAACCTCATTTCATTTTGGACTGGCAACTAAAACGACTTAGACGTATTACTTTTAAGGTTTTCATTTCATTATGTATTAAGTAAAACCTCATTATTTTCAATACCCTAACATAATATTCTTTTATAGTGTTCATGCAGGTACTCAATGTTGAGCAAATAATTATCCATCCGCAAGTAACAATTGCAATACAAAGTTAAATCCTTTTTGTTCATTAATACAAGTAAGAAAATATAGAAAGAGGGTCTTTAGGCTTTAAATTTATTGCATTATAAAAGTGTATCTATATTTAGAGTAATTATTATAATTAATGTTAAATTAGGTAACTATATTATAATAATGTAATATTTATTTAACAGAATATTTGTTTTTTCTTACCCATAATATCCAGATGAAATAAATAACATTAATTTTATAAATCAACATTTTATACAATTTATTTTGAACTTGTATAAATCATATTTATTGATTTAATCTACTCTGGAGAAAGAAAACAAAAAGGGGACTTAACAGTTTTAACAATTAATGTAGTTAATATCATGTTAATAATAAAAAGGACATGCAGAAAAACGTTACTTTTTAAAAAACAACAATTACAATTATCTGCGTATAAGCACAAGATAACTTACCTACCATAACTGTACCTAGTGAATGAGTATTAAGACATGGATCACCCAAATTGAAAAGATTCCAATGGAGAATAATTATAACCAATGAGAAGCGTTCATTTGGGTGCCATTGCTCTCCCCACCAAAATCGTCGCAACGAGATAAACGAACGCCTTAGTCATTTGTTACTGAGCGGCCGACTGTCGCGCTTGTCAAACAGCATTGTTATATTAGGTGTCACCATTTTTTAGTATAATTGTTCTAGATGTTATTAATTTTTCTGTATTTAATATAATAAAAAAAGCGAGATTTTTTTTTTATAATACATTTTTCCTATTCATTTTACAGTCGTGTGATAGTAAAGGTTTTGATATTAATTAAAAAAAGTTTCGCTATAGACTTGTTATGTAATTTAATCATTGATTTTAATTGCTGACGTTTTTGAAATTTTAGTGTTAAGCTAAAATTTGATCTTTTTATCGTTGTCATAAGATATACCTAATTATAATACAGATAAAGTTGCTTTACATAAGTTAAATAAAAAAATTATTGCATATATGAAATTTAAAACTCCGGTTATTTTTTTTAGGTCTCAGGTTTATTTAGGTAAATAGGTTATTTGTTAAAACACTTTCATTATCAATCAAGAAAGTGTTTTAAGTACTGACCTATTTCACATATATCTTCGGTTAAAAAATACTCAGAATTAATTCAAATGGTCTTGGGTGACTAAATATTTTTTATATTTAGATATTACGGTCAATAGGTATCTGGTATATGGCTTGATAAGGTCTGAGCAGACAAAATAAGTTATGTGATTAATTCTAAAATGCATCATTTCATATTTTGCCAAAACCAACAATCAACGGTATATTCTGTCTTGATTGAAATCAATAAAAATAGCTTATATCAAGAAATTAAGAACAGAGGTGGCTTAATGGTTACGAACCTGGACATAAAGCAAAAATTCAGGGGTTCGAGACCAGTCGGGCGTACATTTTTCAACTAATCTGCGCATGATCATAGTGGAAACCGGCATGTCGAAGAATGTAAAGTTCGACGACATCTAATATTAAATCCTGAACCCTCAAAGGGAGCCCGAGTCCCTGCATTGGGAATATATTATACAGGCTGATGATGATGAACGACAGTGATATTAACGAATTAAAAAAATGTTTTAAAGCTTACAAATATCTAATTTAAGTAGCAACCTTTTGTTAATATTTTTAATCTGTAATTATTTTCCTGTTTTTAATAGTATGTATGGTGGATATTATTAAATTTATATATATTTAATTTTCATATAAGTACATGGATTTGAGATGGATTTGGTCAATGAATTGTATGGAAAAAAATACTCTGCTTTCTCTGTATTGTCTCTTTCTTTTGGTTACCTGAAAGGGATGGGTTGTAGCCATTGCATCGCCTTTTGTGCAATTTGTATTTTTATTTTGTATTTTGTCTTATTTATTTTTGGTGTGTACAATAAAGTAACATTCATACTCTTTGCATACTGTAGTGACTATAAATTCGACTAGTAAAATAAAGATAATATTACGTAATGTCCAACTTGAAGGCGATATATTATGCAAATTTTATAAGATTTATATATAAATATGTTGAAATTTGGGATTTGTTGTTGTCAAATTGAAATAATTCACTTTTTCGAAAATATGGTGAGCATAAATTTATATATTTATACTTTTACACATCAATTAAGATTTTATCAGAAGTATCTAGTCTATATTTATACCTGTGTACTATGTACAACATTTGCCATTTTGATGAAGAGGCGATTTGGGTCTTGGCGAAAATAGTCTAATTCTCTTATTAGGCTTATTTTTCTGTAAATAGTTACAAGAAAATATGTTTGTAATGATGAATATTACTTTGTATTTAAAAATTTCCAACGATGATATAACTAACATTATTTGTATAAATAATATTATGTGTAATCTCGTGTCTCTGAGTGGGCTCCGGGGCATCTTATAAACACTTGTTTCACTGATCGCTTTTCTTTATGATATGAGAAAAGCGGTCATCATAATCTTCTTTCTTAGTCATGTCAGAACGAGACATTTTTCTTGTGAAACCGGCAATCGAACCCAGGACCCCTCGGTTCCACGCTCATGCGTTACTCGCAATACTAAGGAGGCGGTTATGTGTTTCTTAACTGTTATCTATACTAATATTATAATGCTGAAGCTGTTTGTTTGTTTTATAGGCACTAATCTCAGGAACTACTAGTCGGATTTGAAAAATTCCTTTAGTGTTAGATAGCCCATTTATTGAGGCTATATATGTACCACAGGCAATTTTGTGGCGGACCGCTAGTTATAGATAAATATGTGAATTGAATATAATTATTTATTGACCTCATATATATATTGAATGTACTTATATAAGAAAAATTAGCCCACAACTGGAATAAGTACAACTTTACTAATCGGTGTTAAATAGACTTAAAACCCTACCAAACTGTAACCCATGAACTACAAAACAGATAAAGGTAAGTAGTTACTGATTTTTTAGAACGCATGTCCGCGGGGACATGCGTTCATAGCGGTATGCTCCCATTATTTGCTCGTGATTTTTTCATTGAACGCACTACTATGCATGATGTCTCAGCTTAAAATGTTGCCTGCGCATTCAAAGCATTGGTCATTTTCAATCTGTTTGTAATTGTGTCCAAAATAAGCCCTATTCAAATCTCTATTCATACAACATTCAAGACCTAACAACATATAATTTTTTGAAAAACATTCATTAGCATAAAACATACGATATGTATGTTTAAGTTTTATATTAAGTACCTAATATCTACAAAATAATTTCATTACTCATACGAAAAAGCTTTCAAATTAAATCAGAACATAAATACTGACTTGTGTTTAAAACTTACACATAAAATTATATTGAAGTAGAGTAACATTCAGATAGTCGCACAGCACATTTCATCCGCCACATTCCTGAGCGCGTTTAAAGCATGCCCCGAACAGCTGATTTCCCGCTATATTCCCATCTCCTTTATCGCTCACTAAAACACGCAATAAAACAGAGAAAACTATACTTTATGCGCTCCCGCCGGAATTGCGCGGGCAGTGTGCGTAACCTACATGCGGCCATTTCACGATTTACGACCTGGGAATTGTAAGTTAGAAAGAGATGAAAATACTACTCTCGTTACATTTGTAACTATAAACTTCGTTGTGTGAACTCGCGTTCAGGGACAGTGTTAAAAGTTTGTATAAATAATATTATAAACTTATTATAAAAGGTTAATTTAATAAACAATATAACAAAATAATTCCAATGCTTTTCCGTTTAAAACGCAATTTAAAAGAAAGTTTGTTCAAAAAGCGCTATTTCTAAGACGCATACTAGTTCAATTTATTGTATCTGTGTGTGTAAATTAAACTATACGCTGGGGACCGATGAGTGTATAGCTTTCCCTTTTGTTTGGCTGAGTTATGGGTGTGTTAGAGTGAGAGGTCGTAAATCGCGGTATGCGGCCTGAAGTGACATGTTTATGGGCGGCGCGCGTGGCGCTTGCAGTAGAGCGGAGTGGGATCGCGGCAGTCGAGAGAATGGCGTCACTGTAGGAGCTTATGAGCTAAATTCATAAAAATATTTATGTAAACATTGCCGAAATAAAAAAAAAAATAATCATTGTATACTCAATTAACATCATTCAATTTTTAACACTTACAGAATATTTTAATTTTCCAATGCAATAATAATAAAAAAATCGTATGATTCCGTAAAAACTAGATAATAAAACAAAACTCCATTAATAGGTACCTACTGATTACGGATTTAATTTATTTTATTTTGTTTAAAATTTATGAAGTAAGATAATCTTTCTTTTTTTATTTCTTTCCAATTAAACAGTCGACTGTTCATTTAAGTCGGCACACAAAAAGTTCACACAAATTATTTTCACGAAAAAATCTCAATCATAACCTAGGCTGCTAGTAAAATAAATTTACCACTAACGGTATTGCTTAATATGCAGATTAGTATACGACATACCACACGGCCCTGAAAGTAATCACCTATTTCACTGCAAGTCACGACTCTTTCCTGATGGACGCACCAAATGAGCGATGGACTATCGTGACCGCATTGTTCGCATATCCATAACAATAATATTATAATAAACAGCTATATATAATAACTGCGTATTGAGTTTTAGGACCTTCTAAAAAGTTACGTTTTGCTTATAAGTAATGGGCAAACAAATGCCTATCGTTACCCATACCTTACAGACGCTTTGGTCTCAATGGGTACGTAAATCATCAGTTTTGCAAATTTTAATATGATGTTTAAATACAATAAACCTCTGAACAAGAAGCCTCTTTAGTTTATACTATATATAATACATAAAATCTTACAAAATTAAATAAACTTACTTATAACACAATTAAATAAAGTTAAATCTGTAACTGAAACATTGCATTAGATAACCCTATAAAACATCGCATATTAAATTTCACGATTTAATTGAATTACCGAATTAAGATAGAATACAATATTCAAAGCTGCTTTTCTTTAGAAGAAACGACCAAACAGTGAACTATTCATACCAGAGCAGTCAACTCCCACTCATAAATTGATAATGCATTCGAACCACAAATTGATTCTCAAAAGCTTAAGATATTATGTATCAGCCTACACGAATTTCTAAATAGCAGTCAAACACGCACAAGTTTAACAGAAGTAGCAGATATACAATTAAATAAGTACCGCTATTTGAAATACAGATGCAGAAACCGACTTTACGAAAAGCTCAGTTTCGATTTGTATCCCAGTTGATAGAAGCGATATGTACCAACCCCTAGATAAGTTATACCTATACTAAAAACTATTGCTAACAGCAAGATTTAGTTAGCTTTGAATGAAAATTTTATTAATTGCATTTGTTATAGATTGAGGCAGTTCTTATTTATATAACACCGCTCATAATTTAAATTAGTGAAGTAATGCTGCATCATCAAAAGTTGTTATAGTAGGTAGAATTAATACACTAATAGCTTCATTAATTGAATATTATCTCAAAAGCTATAATATAAATAGTACCTGCATATCGTCTAGATCGGCAATAATTTCAGGTCAATTCCTGCTTACAAAGGTTTGCTTCTCAAATCCGAAACAGAACAACTTTTTTGGTAACATCATATTAGATCAACCATAAACTAGAATATTATATTACAACTTTTAGTACCCACTAGTCACTACTGATGCAAGTGTTGATTAAAACGGGATGTTTTTTAATGTTTGTTTGTCCTTTACAAGTATTCTGAGTAGCAATAAACCGTCCTGCGTTAGCTGGAGATTATCACTTCTGTGTGGAAGCCTACCTCAATCTTATCTTAAACCTCGTATTTTAACAATAATTAATCTGACATAATGAATGTTCTAATCATTGGACCACACACTATGTAATACGAGAGCTTTATAAACTACGGGTTTTTATTTACTTGGATATCTATTACAATATTCATTACGTTTTTCATTATTCTGTACTAATTCCATGTTCCATTTATAAATGGTAGAGCAAACAACGATATTAAAGGAAGAAAATAAATTTATTGCTTTTGCAATTAGACACTCATTATACCAATTAAATTATTGTAGCCGGTTGAATACGTTTATCAAATACCTAGCCTACTTGCCTACTAAAGCTGTCATAGTATTTATTTTTATTTATCTATTTCATAAAAGTTATTGTCGTCACAAAATTTATGGCGTCTCAGACATTTATAGTTACTGATAAATTATTGAAATCTATTTACAATGCAAATCTCTGACCATAGTTGTATGTTAATATACAATTTGCTTCGCTATTACTCGTTCAGTTGCGTAAAGAAATGCAAAGTGCTAATGTAATAAAAAACCAATTCGCAATGATCGTTCAAACTTGACCAAGACGATGTCGCATAATACTGACATTAGCAAGTGTCGATATTTCTGTAAAAAGGTGAGAAGAGAATCGTTAGGAGTTAGCTGACAAGAAATAAAATTGCTGTTTTCTCGTAAACCGATTACCTATGCTTAGAAATTTGTAGGCAGTCTTATTGGTTGCTTAGCTATGCAATCTTGTTACTTATTATTGCGTACCTGTCTCCATCTTGTATGTACGTTTTGTGATAAGTGTGTAAAAATGATTAATCATTAAATGTAACTTAATAATTTTTATCAACTATTGAGAGTAAGAAGTTTACGTTCTATAGAACGGTTATAGCAGCAAATTACTTAAGATGAGCAAATAATAAACCTTAATAGAAACATAAATATTATTAATATTGTCGCAACATTCGTATCATGGTGAAGTTCCGTTCGCTCACAAAAGAAAAACACAGCTGAATGTAACCTATGCATCGCCATTTATCTTTTTCCACAAAAGCCGGACATTATTGTTCGGTCCAAACACTCCTAAATCTTCGGTAAAGTAATATATTTTCGTTTTGCCCAGTGCGGTGTACGGTACATAGACGCCAGTCAGTTCGCCTCGCTACTTTTCTATGTTTACTAATGTTTTATACATTGCTCGTCTATTCTCTAACCCTGTATCGTCAGAAGCACATTCAGAGCGATGGAAATACGCACAAAGTTTTCTCTATCTAAGATTCTATTTCCTAAAATCTATACAGTTTCGTTTACGACTATTTCAAATAAACATAGCAATTGATGTGAGTAGCGTATGTCCTGTTAGTTGTAGAGACAAGGTTCTATATTCCGTGCCCATTTTATTAAAATTCAGCTGTAAGTGTAACACACATAAGATCGAATTTAGAATTGCGCAATTTCTGAATAAATCTTTGTTGCTGTAAACGCTATCGTAGCAATTTGTTTGTGTGTGGTAGACAAACTTGCAAATGTGGATGGATGAATGTAAGCAGCATTACGGTGATGTTTCATTTATGGCTGAAAACACAGTCACTGTGTTTACAGAAAATATTTTCATAGTCCCTTGAATAAATATAATGTGACATAAAAAAAATAGTTTTTATGCTTTTTGTACTTGTCATATAAATTTATCTAGTAAATTTTAAATATCTTGTTACCATAAAGTCGTCCATTTTGTTACTGTTTCTTATTATACTCTTAACGAGAATTCCTAAAAACCTCTTAATGAAAAATGCTACCGACATCCATTCGTTGTACTACTCTGTTGACACTCGAGTTTCGTCTCACTAAAAAACTGTTCATTCCGGGTATTAGGTAATGGACGCGCGTAATTTGAGAATAACCCCAGTAAAGCAGCGTCAAAATATGTAAAGATTTTTATCTTTTCCGTAAAATGGCTTGGGAAAAAACATAAAGAAGATGGTGTCACCTGATCCCGACAGGCGGGATTTATTGGGCGCGGTGTGGCCACGGCCTCAGGTCGCAGGCCAGAGTTATGACGCTCCGAAATAATTTACCTACATGTGACAAAAAGTACCACACAACGATTATTGTAATGACCCTTGTTTGCCCCTTTTCGTGTTTTTTATCACACGCTCTCATTTTGATTGACGATTCTTAAAGATGCGCGATTTCACATTATCGCTATATGACGTAATATTTGGAAAAACTTATAATTGTTATAATATTGAACTAGGATAAATCATTTGGAATCTGTCAAAACTCATTAAAACAGACATTAGTATTAAATAGAAAAAGTATTGAGCCTAAAACTAACTTTGTCGTGCGTCATGTTATAAAGACTTCATCCACAATTTAATACACGGGTATTTTACCTTAATTGTAACATTGGTAAGGGTCAATTTCCTAGCACTAGGCTGGTACATACGTCATTTTGTTTTAAATAAATGAAAGCCCAAGTAAAGTGGAAGAAGCCCCTAAGAAAATTGGCACAAGTGGTTTTAGCTGCGCCGGGTGGGCGAGGGGGGAGAGGGGTGACGAATTGCAAAGATGAGTTTTGAAAACAGACATGGCTTAAGATGAAACTAGTTTAATAAAACACCAATTAAGATAGAGTAACCATTTCTTTATCGTGGAACACGAAAACACATCATCAAGTGAATCCAAGTATTGTAAAAAATCTGTTTATTTATGATTTTGTAAATATAATCTGTAAGATGTATCAAATAAAATGAACAAGATTTCCTTTAAATTTGAATAATCGAAAAAAAAATTAAATCTTTCTACCTTCTACGTACGTTCGTTCAAAGCAATTTAATACATTACTAAGCCTAGGTACTCTAAAATCTTAATTTATAATATCGAAGGAATTCCTCATAATTTATTACCTACTATTCTCACTATAACTGTCCTAAAAACAGACAATACACTTCAGCACGGCGATGTACTCTCTGTTCAGTTTCAGATACATGCTCTTTGCAGTCGCCTGTGGGGCGGCCGTCGAATGTGCGCCCAAAGATAGGAGTCGCGACAAGATGTATTGCTGCTTACGAAAAATTTTCAACAGTCGTTCCTATCGGATTGGCCTCGAACGGAAAATAAGAGGGGACACCGACAAATAAATGAGCGCTGTAAATATCCCTATGACAATAATACAGGTCAGCAATAGATATCTTACGAGATAGCGACACCATTATTAATGTAAGAACAACACACAAAAAAGTCGATTAGGGATAAAATGGTCCAGCGATCGGAGTTCCCGGACGTTATGAGATGTTGACGCGATTTCATTCGTTTTATATGTCGATTGTTCTTTGAGTAGGTAATATGGATGATTTAATATTGAAATACTTTGAGGGTATGTACTTGTAATCACGGCAATTAATATTATCAGATCCATATTTCTTTATTCGAACCGCAAGGGATTGGAACATGCTTCCTGAGTCTGTGTTCCCCGACGAGTACAATCTGGAGGTCTTCAAGAGAAGAGTGAACAAGTACCTTCTAGGGAAGCGCGCTCCATCTTAGACCACATCTCAGCTTACCATCAGGCGAGATCGTGGTCAAGCGCTTCCCTATCATGAAATTAAAAAAAAAAAATCCAATTATAGTGAATTTAATTTAGCAATCATTTAAATACGTAATAGTAGTTGATTTTAGTTCTGGAAAGCCAAAACATCTTCCAAGTAATTTTTACATGTGAGCAAATATTATATGCTTCGCTAAAGAAATCTATTAGTGATAATATACACAATAATATTAAAAAGAGGAAAAATTTGATGGTGTGTTTGTTTGCATGAAAGAAACAGGCTCCGACTACTGAACCGTTTTGAAAAATACTTTCATCGGCATTACAGCATTCTGCAGATTTTCCACTGTCTGGACAGATACAAGAATAATTCACATTATGAATCCCGAATGACATGGACTACAATAAATACAAGATATATTGTGGTATTCGAGCACTCAGACTAAGTGTGGTAGTCGAGCACGCTTCGGCACGAATTGGGCCAGCTCGCGCCGGGGAAGTACCACACCCCCACAGAAGACCGGCGTGAAATAGCATTCTGCTGTGTTTCGTTCGGTGAGTGGGGGAGCCGGGGGCCATATCCTTTTCCTTAACCAGTCCTTCCAGTCCTCCCAGTCATTTACTTTATTCCTCTCGTCCTTAGATTTTATCCTTTCCTAATCCATTTGCAATTTGAAGTTGGCAATCCATTTGTAGAGGCGTACTGTCTGCAATCGACCTGACGTCTGTTCATGGGTGGTGGTAGCGCTTACCATCAGCCGACCCACCATTGCCGACGGTGACATAAAAAAAGATATAATAATCTTGCATTCATACTGGGTCAACCCAGGCGGATCCGGGACGTGCGGTTAGTTCTAATTGTAATTTATACTCCTTCTTCGAAATCGATTCTTTATTGCACCTATATATAACATCTGTAATGGTTTATAATTTTTAAACATTTAGCATATAAGGTTCCTGGGTATATACATCTAAAGTATAAAAAATACGTACATTTTACATAGCAAATATTACATACCAAAAATTCTGACTACTCTTATATCGTGACTTAACGTAACACTCTCATTACATCCTTCCCATTACCATACACCATTAAAGCAATGGAACAACTCGTATATACATTCAATTAATAATCCAAATCACACGTAGCGAAACTGGGATTTTTCTCGGAAAATTTATACGTGGTGGGGGCGAGGGGGGCCGCCCGCGACTTCATTTCGCCCACGTCGTTTATCTTGAGCAACATAACTCAGCCTCCAAGTCCCTGTCAACTTATTCCTATTCTCTCGCCAAAGCGTAAAATTACTATGTTTAACTTTGAAATTATTTTATTGCTTTTCGTATCGTAATTTGGTATTATGACAGAAATGCGCAGGCAGAGGGTATAAATAAAACAATGTGGATTAACTTAAAAGACGGTTAAAACACAAAACTACATACTACCAAAACAAGATATTATTTTTTCATCATCATCATCGGCCCATATTTGTTCTATATGAAACTGGCAAGTGCTGATTGGCAGATGTCTAATGTCGTCACACTTTGATTTTTTTGACATACTTACCATGTTCTCCTACAGCGCGTCGAGCGGTGACGATAAGTAAAATGTTCAAATAAATTAAAAAGGTTTAGAACCCTCAACAGTTCTATCGAAGTGTGAGGTGCCAACCTCAGAGCTGCTCTGCCACCACTGCTCACATTATTTTATTAAAAACGGAATAATGCTGTAGATTGACAAGAAAAAATAACTTGAAAACATTAAAAACGTGCGAATGACCTCATAAAATTGGTTGTTTAGCGAAGCAATTGTTTATCGAGTGAAAAAAATGAAGTATTTATATCAATCCCATATAGCATAATTTTATAACATGTTTTTCAAAATAAGTTTTTCATCACAGGACACGTAAATATAAATAAAAAATCTGGATAACGTTTCCAAATATCCATTTATCATCTCAATCCTGGAACTCTCTCCTCACAATGGTTCTCCCATCAGTTTTAGGCAACAATGATTACCACAAAGAACAGAAAAACACGAAATATGAATAAAAATATCTTAAAATATTCCACAATAGATTGTAAAAATAGAACCGCTACGCATCCAAGTACATAAGTCATTCAGTAACCGAATGTAATAGCGATATGATATTGGTACGGACGTTATCGTTCGTCTACCAGTCTGCGGCTCGTAAATAACATACATTGATCACCCCGCACATTTAGGAAACTATTTAATATCGGACTATTATAATCGTAAGTGGAAATGATCATTAAGGAAGCTCTATTGAGCGTCCTCCGGCCTTCCTAGCTCTGCTCGGAGGACTGGTTGAACTACATTAGTCCTAAACTTATTATGACATTTTTGCAATAGATATGATCTACTTTCTTACAATACCTATAGAACGGACGTATTATACCTTATAGATACCTATTACGTTTATTCAAGTAAGAATAAACAAATGAAATAATAATCAAAGTCAATCAATTAAATCTAATCTTGGATTACAGTTTAACAAAGCGATTTTAGGACTTCGTATGCTATTATTATGTTTTTAAAGATACATATACTATCTGTTCTATAATTTGGCCTCGTCCACATTTAATATCAAAGATCAATTTTTAATCAAGTCAGTAATTAAAAGGTTTGGAAAATTAATAGATAATTTAATCGTAAAGGTGTGTCCCAATATCTATTCACCTGGTCTTAAGTAGCATTAGCACCTGTGCGTGTTTTAATGATACTTTGATAATTTTTGAGAAGTTTCCTACGAAGAAGGATTTTTAAATTTTTTGGGTACAGTTATAATGCCTCAAAATTAAAAAAAAAGAGTATGCCTACAGTATCAGTACTAAGTAAGTGGCTTTGGACCGATCTTTTTGACCAAGATACGATGGTGACAGCAAAGAAATTTAAAAGATGTACACGACCTATATATTAGGCACATGCAACATACAAATAAAATCCATTTACCATAAATAATATTGTAACGTCAGATGAATAATGATGAAGTACACGTCAAGAACTTAAATAGAACGAAAACAATCTGCATCAAGTATCATTAAACGAAGTCTATAAAATTGCGCTATCTCTTATTATGTATACATACTTGAAATCAATTTTATTAGCTATCTTAATTATTTGTTCTTGTATATAAATTCTCGGAGTTCAATACACACAAGTGAACCTCACGCAGATCCCATCCTTAACCTATCCGTACGAACAATACGTCATTTGACGCAATAACGGTCAAACAATAAATATCGCTTTGCGCAGACAACATGCGTAAAGTAATATATGAAGTTAAGAATAAATAGGCAATTTAGCGCGGGACTCACGTTCAGCCGAATATTGCCGAATATTGCCGACGGGCGAATTACCATACGGTATCGCGATTCGTGGGGGGCGTTTATGGGGTAAAAATTAAGTCGCGACGGGAGTTTAGTGTTGCCTTTCAATTGGATACAAATAGTTTTACGTAAGGGAACAATGTGATGGTAAAACAATTTACCTTTTGTTACGTTCATTGGGGTATAACGTATAAATATGTAACAGTACTATATTTTAGTGTCTTATGATTTCTTAGAAGACTTAGTAGATATAACCAGGCAGAATTGAGGTGCTACCTATATAATGTGAACTAATATTAATACAATTACTCTTAAAGGACCAAACATGAAACGTAACACAGGTACAATTATCTCATTCTTACCTAATGTGTAGGGTAATAAGGATAAAAAAAACATGTGAAATTTTGGAATACAAATAAACACCAACAAACTCCATCGAATCGATAATCTTAGTAAACAAAATATATTTTGTTTGCTAAGAAAACAGACGTAAAGAAATAAATCAACAGGAGTCCGTGACACATTTACGGAGAATTGGATTATTGAAACCAAAAAATATCTAGATATTATTTTAATCACTCAACGTAATTTACTACTTCAAGATGAAAAAAAAAATGTATGATGCCATAAACTACATTAATTCAAGAAAAGCTCTTTATACACGGTACTGAAATGGCTGGACCTTCAGTGTCACTTGAAAGTGTAATCATAGAATAATCAGTCACGTAACAGCTAAGCGTCAAGTCTATTTAAACTCAGTAAAGTATGTATTAGAGGGTGCGAGTTTGCGCGAAACGAAATGTGGCTTTAAAAATTTGGAACACAATCCGGCTATTTGTCTCTCGAACGTCTCTTATAAATCAAGGAATAAAGCAGCCAACAATGCTTTATGGCGGAAAAAAGAACCTATATAAGAAGGAGAAATAGCATGCAGACCTTTGCACATACATACATTATGGAAGCTAGCGTTGCGTAAGAGAAAGCAACGACGTATAAGGTACGTAAATAGGAATGTTGAATATCAAAATTCAGTCTTATTATATGTAAATTCTTCAACGTTCTGATAATTATATAAGAACTGGTCCTATTTAATTACAAAAGAAATGCACGGGTCATGAATTCAACTAAAAATATTCAGTAATAGTCAACATATATCAAACTCACGTCAGAACATTCCTTTATTAATTAAAGCAACCGTCACCCTTCATATGCATTGTGGGGAAAGTGTTCGATAAATTGTTACAAATAGCACATATTTTACTTTTTTGTTCTACGAATTTGGTACATAATATTCAAATAGAAGCATACAACATGTGCAATTGCGCAAAAAATCGTATGCAGGGGCAATTTTAATATCGAATGTCATTATTTAACACGCGTCACAACCGTCCGCACTAGTCGATGCGTACGCTAAGTTATTACCATGTACAGCACTATATCACAGCGAATTTACGAGAGCCTGAATATGATAGATTTTCAATCCGCCCGAAAAACGCTCCGCTGTCAAAATAGAGAAATAAATAAACTTGTGACAACCAATTAATAACTCGTAAAGTGTCAGTGTTAAGGACAATAAAAAAAGTTCGAGCTCGGATAAAGAGCCAGAAAAAGGCGATCACAATGCCGGAATGGAGAGAAAAACGCTTGTAAAAAGGCCCGATATCATCCATAAATTTGGACGGTTCCAAAACAAATCACCCTTATTCATTACACGTATGACTTATTGCCGAAAGAGGACTAAAAATATATTGCACTTATGTAGAGAACACAAAAGAATGGAATCGACTCTATTCAAAAACCTAGGGCCAACAAACGCGATCACGACAAAGCGAAAAATTCGCTTCATTAGTCACGTTTTCGGTTCGAATGAAATTGTATATTAAGGGTTTAAAATATTAAACATCCATTAGCACCTTTCATATTAAACGTACGAACCTTCTCCTTTTATTCTTCAATTTTTGTTTTGTATAGAGATTTTTCTCAATTTATATTCATATTCATTACAACATAAATAAGTATAGCACAGCACCTATTATCAAAATGTTAAATGACTTATAAAACGCCTTTAACATTTCATTGTCTACATTCGAAAAACCATACCTTAATCAAATTGTGTAAACGTTATCGAGAATAAATGGCTTTTAAAGTGTGATTCGAGATGTACAAAAAGTGGGTGGAAGGGAAAAAAGTCAAATGAAATGATAAATTTCTTGTCCGATGTGAAAAAGTAAGCTTTTATTTATGACACAGCGATTGCGAAACCTTCAAGTGATTTTATCTGATCCTGTTGGGTCTCAGACATTAATATATACCTTTATCCAAATGTGTAAATGCCTACACAATTTTTAATTACAAATAAAAATATACCGGCCAGTGCGGTGGGTTATATACCCTAAATCCTCGAGGGACCTTATTTGCGAAAGCGTAGGACAGTGAATTCGATTAAATATGTTATCAGTAGAGCTTCCTTAAATATAAACTTACATATTATTTACAAAATGTATTCATTTTCCAAGTAGTGTAAATGTTCCGTTACCAACATTAGTTAATTAGCAGTCAATATTAACACTGCATTGAACTATAAAAAAGTTTTATTAAATCCTCGGTCCGAATAGCAACGATTCGACATAATAAATGAATGTAACTGAAAAGTCTATTCAACGACAGTAGCGCCTCTAAATTAGGTAAAAGAAAGAATTTATTATCCTCCAATCTCCTTTAGTCGGACCACAAATCACGGTGCTACTTTGAATGTAATTGAAAATACATTACGCAACCAAATTAAAGTGAGAAAGTGGTACAAGTTAGGAGAAAGGGCGGCAGGTGGCCCGCGACGTCACCCCACCCGCAGAATGTTTTGGCATAAAATATCGTTTCAATTATTTACGTGAAAGATTTATAGCACTTAGAAAACTGCGCCGGAGAAAAAAATTGCCAGCGACGCCGACGTGTGTACGAAAAGCGCTTCTTCTTTCCGTAAAACTTATAATGGGTATGAGTGTAGGAAAGTTTTTGAATCTCTTTTCTATGGTAATTTGTTTTGGGCACGCTTATAAAGATATTAGCTGTCGGTTTTTATCGAATAAGTACAGGATGATAAATGTATTGAGCTGTCTGAATTATAGAATGTATTAAAGGTGCGCTTACACGGAGTTTGTATACTTCGTTGAGATGAGACGAAATTCTTATCTGTTTTGAATTCTTTATTTATGTAGTGCTACGGATATTGGAGGTAAATATTTATAGTGTTGTGGAGTCATTCATCATTCTCACTTGCATTTGATTTAAACAACTCTCCACGGATGTCGAAACGTGTTTTGGTTGCACCGGTAAATATATTCCTAAGCTTTATTTTATTGGGTTATTTCAATTGAATTGATTGTTAATTGCCTTTATTTAATTATGATTTACACATACTGATTAATTATTAGACGAATCGATGTATGTTAATCTCTATGTACGAAGTTTCATATAGATTTTTTTGCGTGAGAGAATAATAAACAACCATCCTCACAAACATTTACGATTACAAAATTAGAAGAAAAGACGAGGTTGTAGTGCGCAAAAATTAAAAACACCCCCCTATTCGGGTAATAATATGGCAAATACTTAAGTCAAACATTGCCATATAAAATAATTATTATTAAAGTAGTAAATTCAAGGAAACGTAAAGTAAACAACGATAATATGTACGACATCGCGACACACATAAAGCTCTACGCGTGTTTATTTTTCATTTACAAGCGCTCCCTACAGGCCGCAGATGTGGAATGGTCATCGCGATCGCCTTTGATGTCTATTGCTAAATGTAAAAGTTGTTTTCCGATAATATTTTACTATTCACATGAAACCTGTGAATGATAAATTAGTATAGATTTGACCCTGGAACTTTTTTCCTGAAAATATGAACAGTTAAATATATATAATACTAGCAAACCCGGCGAACTCCGTTTCGCCACCAGATGGCTGTATGTAAAAAATTATTTTCCCGCTTTTCTGTTGAAATTTTTCCTGAATTTTCTTTGCTATAAACCTCACGGAGCCCGAGACCTTTCCAACGAATGCAAAACCGTGGAAATCGGTTCGTGCGTTCTGGAGTTATAGCGTCAGGAAGGAAAACCCGACTTATTTTTATATAGTAGATGAAATATTTAGAACGACTCGTGTAAAAATTATAATTTTGCTCCATATCTACTCTATAATTTAACTTATAAATAGGTACACATGATTGATAGATTGTTAAATTTAAAAATGTTTTTACATACCGTAGTAAATATTTGAAGTAGTAAGTATTATATTTGATTAATCACTACGTAACGATTGTAACGGTGGTATCGATTAAGATAAAGTTTTAAGTACACATACATACTCGTACACATTGACATTGTAGACTTTGGAAATTGACTTAGGTTATTTTATATCAAATCAGAGAAAAAAAACTTAGATTTATAATTATAGCGTGCGGTAACAGTACATACAGCGTACGCAAGTAAAACAGCGTTTGGAGCTAGTTAAAAGGGTAATATAATAAAACATACTTTTTTTGTTAACTTCACGAATTTTAATAATTAATGAATGTGAAAGATAAAATATTCTTTATTTTTAGTTATTATTAAGCATTTAAAACTCATGGGACTAACAACTAAACTAATTCAAATTATATCAATTTCATGATAGGGATAGCAAACGATATGCAATCCTAACTCTCGGGTTTCATGGTTTATGTCTGCGTGATAATCTTCAGTAAAAATTTAATTGAATTTCGGATGAAGCGAACGACGGCCTGTTACAGTTAAAGACAATCTTTTTTCTCATTTTCCAGTGCTCTGTAGACATTGGATGTCTATAAGATGAAAATTGCAGCTCTAATCTACTAAATTTAATAATCGAATGGTATATATAATGGTATAATATATATATAACATACTAATATATATAGTAGAATGTTCCATATGACGTTAGTTTTTTAAAAAGTATTGTATTTAAACGATCTCCAATGAAGGTTTATTTCGTAATTACAATTTTTCTTCATAGTTGTTTCTTATTTAAGCACGGCGTTTTAGTCTTCAAATACGTATTGCACTTATTATATTAATTATGTTCTTGTACACATATTTCCACTGTATATCACATATTCACAATAATTCCTAACTAATAAATAGATAGACATATACCACTATCAACACGCTTCAAAATACAAACCTTTAAATAATACTTTTTATCTTCATAATAGTACATTCGAGAACAGATACATTCAAATTTTGAAGTAGAAACATTTAAGTAATTCAACGATTTCATGAAACTGTACATCACAAATCAATCATTAGATTTTTACGATATTAAAGATCCTTAGTATACTGATACCAAAACTCTTACAACCGCGATAAGTATCGCAAATTAAACGAACAACAGTGGATATTTAATGCTGAAATGTAGGAAGAACAAAAAACCGAAAGCGTCGTGCGCTTTAATAATAATTTGTTAATGATAAATAAACTCATAAATCGGGGTGAGCGCGCGCGAATTTGTTTACAACAGATCTACATTTAAGATATCGCTCCGGCTTTGTTGCTAATCTCCAAACAACTTTCAGGCGAAAATTTTAAGTCCATGAACGTTGCAAGCTTTTTAATAAAGATAATTTTTCTAGTTAATTGTCCTTTGTAGCCACTTATCGTTGGTTGTTGATAGCGTGAGTTGTAGTCTACTTTATTAAGCACTAGCGGTACGCCCCGGCTTAGCCCTTGGTGTATATAATGTAATTTCCTTCCTTAATAAATGGACTATCTAACACTGAAATAATTTTTCATATCGAATAAGCAGTTTCTGAGATTATATGAATGGCGATTGTGATTTGTGACTATAAAAATAAATCACAATTAAAACAAATATCATCATACGATTCATTACGAATGAGGTTCTGTATTAACAATGTTATCTCATTTAAATGTAAATCATAGTTTGCATTAGTCTTTGTTTTTAACAAAAGTGTCTTTATTATTACATTAGACTCTACTGACAATAAAATTCGCGCTCACTCAACATTTGCATGCAAATATCTTGTGAGTGAATTTAGTTTATTTAGAAAAATCATGGCTAACTATATGACAATTGTTTTTTTTTTTTGTAATTTTCAACATTATTTACTTTCATTACTTTTCAGAAAATTAACCTATAGAGACTCTGTAGCAAGATACGCCCAAGTTCTTATGCGTAAGTTACTCCACCCAGGGCCTTAGAGGTTCTCATTAAAGTCGCGGTATTTCGAAAGTCATCCACATTTCAAATTAGGGATTCCTGAAAGACGAATTACGGAAGCTTAGCATCCTCAGCGCCCTTTCGAAGGCATTATGCTAAGGCACGTAGCCGAATGTTTTCACGTACACCCCTCTCATCTTGGTCCCGACCCCAAATATAATATATCTGGCAAACTTTACATATATTTGTACCGTAAATCCTTTTAATATATTGCTCTATTTTTGTCTGTTGACTGGAAATTTAAAGCCGAGAACGGTATTTAATGAATGTTAATGTCAACTTGGTTTCGCGTTTCGCAATTGTTCTAAATTCGCTGAGAATTTTTGTTCTACTTTGTAAAAAAGAGGAATTACTTTGATAATAAATGGCCGTCGGTGTTCAGTGTTAGGCTTTATTAGCTGACTTTTGGATATATCCCCTGGGTTGTAAGAATACATATATTATAAAATTGTTATCTATTTATGTACCCAAAGGCTTTTGAAATCGAACGCAAGGCCTCATAACTTTTTAATATTATTTCTATTATGACTCTAAATATAAGCATTCATAACTCTAAATTTCACATTTCACAATTCCTCTAATAAACTAAGCACGCCCCGCAATCAAAAACCAAAATGTCTGGCCAACGTTAAAAGTAACCAAAAAATTAAGATTTATTGAACATTTTCTAGATATACAGAGGTCGATTTATATCTTAAAAATGGTCAGGCTTTGCTCGCGTTTGACGTGGCGTATAAATTGATATTTATAAGTCGCAGGGACGAGATGCGTGGCACGTTAGAGGGATTCCCTTTATTGCTTGAAGCGCTTGAAGGGCCGCTGTTTCTGTGTCGTCTCACGTTATTATGAAATATACCACGGTTTAACATGAAAAAGTCGAAGGTATATTTATTGGGTAGCGAAGGAATTATTATCGGCAGAAACCGGATGCGAGGGAAGCTATCATCATCCCCTTTATTGGTATAATATTTAATTTTGGCTCTTTAGCTAGACCGTTGTGTTTGTAACGAAATATAAATAGGATTATTATTTATAGATAAGTCGCAATGTTTACCGAGTTTCTAACTATTTAAATGTAATGTAAATTAAGGTAATACTAAAAATAATTCCAATATGCGCTGTTAATCACCTATACATAATTCTTAATATATAACAAAAACTGGGTAAACATAATTATGTTGTATTTAATTTTTAGTTTTATAGCATTGAAATGCTTTATAAATGAGAAATTTTAAAAGAATTCTTTCAAAAGAAGAAATTCTTTCAAAATTTCTCATAATTATGTTGTATTCTTATAGCAATATAATTTAGATATCTAATATTTCAATAATTTACAAATCAACACATCCATGGAATATCTCAAAAATAAAACTCACATGGCTATTGCTTAATTTTTAATCTCGGAACTAGGACTGTGCTTAGCATTATCAACGGCATTGGCGATAAATCGTGGGCCGTTAATAAATTATTGTGATCGGCTGCAAGTTTCAGGACGGGTCAGAGGTGTGCGTCCGGGGCGCGGGGTGGGGACCAATTATCGGTCACACTTGGATATGGGTGCTGGATGTGCTATCGTAGTATTATACTAGTGTTATAAAGAAAACTCGATCATATGCAGTCGTGGAAGAATTTATTAAGAATTAATTTAGGAACGATGTGTAATGTTGGAAATTGAATGAATAATTTTCCCCGTAACGTGTACAACATAGTACTTCTTATAGTGTTGAAATGCGTATCTTTACTATTTAAAAATACAAAACCCTTTAAAATAATTCTATCTAGTTATATCATAATTTATTGCTTTGCTACATCTTAAATAAATTAAATGAAATAATTATGAAGCATGAAAAATATGATAAAATTAAAGAATTTTTTCGACCTTTATACACAAGCGTATATTCTATTAAATTGTTGATAAACTCCAAGAAACAAAACAGTTCATAATGGCTCTTTAAGTGCTTATATTAATTCTCATCCAGATCCCTTTGTACCGACGATCTAGCGTCACCCACAGTAGATAAAGTAAAGGCCCCAGGCGTCACCCACTCTGATTTATACGCCAGCCCTTATCCAAGATTACGATGACCGCGATCCAGTTGCTTAATACATCTATGTACGGCTGTGTATATAACTAATCTTTGGTTGATATGTGCTCTATGAGTCTATCGAGTCCATTCATAAAAAGTCCTTACATTATAGTCAGTATTAAAAACTCATTCGAGTACCCTTATGAGTGTAAAAGCAAGATGCTCATTGTATTTCTATGCAAAATATAAATGATTAGTTGAAAATAAAGTATCACTATATAGTACAAAAGAAAGCCGATTTACGCCGTCTGTCTTTGTGTGTCTGTATGCATCGATCTTCAACATTACGCAACAGATTGTTGGGGTTTTTTTAATAGATATATTGATTCAATAAGAAAATTATATGTATGACAACATCCATTAAAATTTAAAATTTAACGTGTGCCCGTAACCCGCGGCAAAATCTAGTTAAAAATAAAACCGAGAACCTTTTTTTAAATGTTGATGAACTTGAATATTAATGAACTATAAATTTAATAGAATCCTAAATTCCATGTACATCTGGAACATAATAAATCCGCTAGCAGTTTACATTACGTGTTATGTAGTAAGTCTAAAATTCGTAATTTACCCGAAGTGCAAACAACGACCAATTTCGCAACGACTCCACATACAAAATAAGAGTAATGTGTTTGAATTTGATTATAAAGATCCGCTCGAATTTATGGACGGTTTGTTCCATAGGGTGTGTATTTATTAAAATGCTAATTTTCCTTCTCTTCGCCGGCACTGGATGCCTCGCTATCAGACTGCCGCACGCTTTGTGTACAGCTCCTAGATTTATTTCACACGCTGTACTTTACTATGGAATCTCGAATGAGTTTTATATGAGATTGCTGTGAGATGGCGTATTATGGTATCATTTTCACCTGATGATTGTTGAATTTTAGATGTTTTAGCGATATGAACATATTAATGCCATTTTACCTCTTCTATAATTATAATTAGGTTCTTTTTCACTGTCTATATTTTGTACCAAGCACAAAACAGTGTTATTGTTATTTTGTCTTGATATATTATTTATGTTATATAATTCTAAGGGATTATTAAAGAATATTGTTTAAGGCCTTACCACATTGACATCAAAAGCAAATTCAATCATGGTAGATTAGCGAACCCTAAATATTTTAATGCTTGGCCAGCGTCCGCAAACGTGTAATCGATTCGCTTGCCCCAAAACAAAGTATATATTATATAGCAATATATCACATCTCAGCTAATTGGGGTCGCTTAATATGGCTTACCGACGTAAGTACGTAATTTATTTCCTACCCCTGAAACAGTAGGTAGCGGGAACTCGTGGCGCAGCGAATTCCAATCAAAATATAAAATTTAAAAGAAAGTAATATCATTTTGCGTCAAAGAATGATTCTGGTAGCAGTGTTGATACAGCAGTTTCAAGATCCTAGATAAGTGCTTGTACGAGTCAAAACATAAATTAATGATAGCAATATATGGTATCTAGGTAGCTTTTGATTTCGGAACCCACAGGAACGAGAATAAAATAAATTTGGAGTATTTTTTTTAAACAATTTCGGATAGATAACAACCTAAGACGTATAATTGCTATTATTATATTGCATTGCTATTGGGACAACCTACAAAATAACAATTAAAGGAAAAATCTTAAGAACACAAAAACCAAAAAACTGGCTGGTCTTTGTAATGATTGATAAATTCCAATACACAATAAATTTTATTATTTAATTGCAATCAAAGGAAAATCTTCCGAATTCTATATGTTATCTGTTAACAGTATCTGCACCTATATTATATGTATATTGTGAAAAGACACATACATCAAAGGATATATTATAGTGTTAAAATGCCTTTGCATGTTTTGCAATCAAGCGTTTCAATTTAGCCAGTTATAACGTAATCAATATTTTGCAATAAATTCATCATGTGACTTATGTAAGAAATAAACAAAAATAGTTCTCATGCCAAATTAATATGTATATCCGTGTAATTAAAAACAAATCCTTGCCTCGTCGAAGATGGAATTAAAATAAGGAATAAGACGTCCGCACAAAATCGAAGCATGTGATCTCTACGCCTTTAGCTGACATTAACAATATAATTAAAAAGTCTACGGTTTGTACTTGGTGCAGAATAATAAACCTTAATGCAATCGAATAAAGTGTAACAGCTATGTACTAATACGGATATCCCTAAGGGTACGCACGCGAACCGAGCATCTCAATTCTCAATACTGGTTGCAATACAAGAACAAAAACTAAACTTCGTTTAACATGCAAATTTGAAAGTCGCCACGACAAAATGAGCGTCGATACTTAATTACTCTTTTAATCACTCAATCGTTTATTAAGGAATGGAATTCACAAATATTTCGAACATGAACTCCAGCGAAATCATAATTAAATGTTTCAGCTTGCTATATCAACAACAAAAAAGATATTGACATTTAAAAGTAAAAACTAAGAGTCAAATAATATGGTTCGTAAAAGGCCTTGCAGGAATGCGCGAATTTAAAACATTTTTGTACTTATTAAGTGGTAGTTAGCGAATTTTTGGGTTAATCTCAAAAAACAAAAGCGTCGTCTGTTGAACAGCGAGAAATTGTCTTCTCGAAATTCACGGGATCCGCCGTCCGCGCGAGTGGGGAATATCCTCGCAATTTCTTCGGAGAATTCGAATAAAGTCATTTATGTCAAAGATGTATCGCAGATGTGTATGAGAATCAAGCAATTTACACAGTCTGAATGATTCCGACTATAGTACTTACGAGTAGTCCATAGTACATATATACTATAGTATAGTACTAGTAGGCTATAGGACTATAGTACTCGTATTACAGATGACAAAATTTGGTGTAGTCTACAGCTTCTTGAACATGAATACATTAGTTGCGTTTTAAATTTTAAATAAGAGTTGGTTCGTTGTCAAAGCTTTGGTAATATTATATGATAAGAAGACATTGTAATAATTGGTCGTAAAATGTTATTATTTTAAATCAGCGTTTTTAAAGGAACATTTTAAGAATAGTAGATTTTCACCGAGTAATCTGGTCACATATTCTCGAGTCAGTCTCATATACCGATTGGTATAAACACCCAATAAAGCATGACTCATCTACATGGCGATTCTATCTTTGACGTCCGAATTTCGTCCACATTAAACGTAGCTGCGCATACCGGACAAACAATATCTGGGAACATGATAAATGTAGCGAGGTGAATATATTACGTACTCATTTTTGTAGTTTTTGTACACGCGCACCTCCTCGAGTGACTATATCCTCAGATTTATGTAACGTCATCGCGATAGTTACCCGTACGAAGTACCCGTTAGGATGTTTAAATATTAGTATTATGAGTCTATTAATGTTTGCTTAGTAATGTGTTGGTTCTTGTTTTAAAAGTAAGTAATAAACGGATTAATATAAGAAAACTGTAACATTTGAACAGATCCTAGTTAGATCGCATCGTGCGTAAATATGTATGGTGCGTTCTGAATATTGTTTCATTATTTTTCTATTTATTTTTATAGATAAATCCCACCTATATTGACCCAAATTATAATAATATTTACCTAAATTTTCATTTCTACAACAATCTTTAGAGTTTCGTACATGCTCTACTCTGTAGAATCTGTTTTACGAATCGGTGGTAAATGTTACAACTGTATTATGACGGATAAAATGCTTTTATAAGAAGTATAATTAAATAAATGAATGTTTCAGTTTAAGTGTAAAACGATGCCGTAATCCATTATATAAACGCACAATTGAACATCCAAAATAAATTTACCAAAAATAGGCGGTTGCTACATTAATTTTACGTACTAATCTCATGTAAGTATATAAATCAATTATAATGGACCACAAATAACTTTCCCACTTCAAAATTATTGCAAAGCAATCCATTCCTACCTCTGAAACGGGAGTTTTGCCAATTATTCTCTGCGCATCGAAGAGACCGTACTTTTCTGTTGTATCTATATACTTGTTATCGAACTGAAAATAATCAAAACTTTCCACATAAAAATCCAAAACAAAAATGCATTATTCATATTCGCTTCTCAACGTACACGTGTATCCAGTGTAAGATGGTCTTTTATGACCCTCGTATTCGATAATAAAATGGTGAAAAATATTTCTGATTGAACACTTTCACGGATCATCTTAAATTGGATGAACGCGATCGTGCTCGAGAGGACACTGCGAACAAAATATGAAATTGTCTGAAAATAATAAATATTGTATTTAGGGAACATATTAGTCGCGAATAAATCTCGTAAATTGAGAACTTTTGTAGTGACTTCAGTAATTTCTTACTAGACGATAATTAAAGGTCAAAATGTTATCTTTAGTTTATGCTATCTAATAGGAATAATGTAATCAATTCCTATGATAATAAGACAGGTAACAAAAATAATTAATATTTCGCCAATAGAGAAAATCATAGCCTTCTTATCACTCTCATACATTGTTATAATAAAGAAACATTTGTAAGTAAAATTACGTTTCAATTTTAATTTAGACCTCTATCAAGATCTCCGCATTTCAATTATTATTTAAAATATATAAAACAATTATTATAATGAATTGCAGCTGATGAAGATATTTATCTTCATCCGCATGTATTTACATGATACCATATTCTTGGTTTCATTGAAACAAAATTTGAAACAAAAAAAAACTCAAACTATAGTCGGTGCAAGGATAATAATATATCACTTCCATATATCCATCTACCATATCTTCCATATATAAAAATTTCTGTATCCAACTAAAAATACACCGAATAATTAAGTCGTAAAAAAACTAAGATCCGCTCAGATGTTCCTTTTAAATAAGAATTTTCGTAATATACCGCGGAATGCAACGGTTTCCAAAACTAAATGCAGCCGGCACGTCCGCCTCGGGCGTCTGCATTGCCGATCTTGGCGCAGATTTATTTGAACTCTATCAAAGAAAAACTTGTATCTGGCAACCCGCTAGGCGCCGTGACAACCCCACTGCCTTGCTAAAGAGGCTTTTAGATCGTAGCTTGAATTCGATATAGCTGAAGCTCGGAATTATTGCAGCGTTCTTAATGTAAACGCAGTTTTGTATATAAAATATACCTGTTGATTACTAAAGTAGAGAAGCCTAGTTAATGACTTAAGAGTGTACCAATATTAATTATCTCTATTTATGCTCCACAAGATGTCTTTACTTTTTTAAAGTAACTAATAATTTATTTTTTATAGTTTGATTTGCCTTAAAAAAAATATAGGAAAAACTAAGTTATTTTAGCATGATTGCTTATTATAATGTATTAATTTTTTTTTTAAGTTAATGCAGATAATGAGCTTTGTCTGCGGTAAGCGATATCCACTGCCCATGGATCCTTGGGGTAAGACCTCTGCAAATGCGTTGCCTGCTTTTAATCGGTAAGAGAGAAGTAAAGGCTGATTCTCTAGTATATATTTTTAGCATTTATTTTATTTTAATATAGTAATAATAGATATCTCAATAAATCAATGTTACGAACTAACAATTCCTCAATCGCGATATCAAGTGAATAGACCTCTTAATACAACAAATACAATTCTGGCATGCAGGCAGCTGCTTAATACTGTCAATTGCAAGTTAGCCATTTGTCGCTTAAAGTACTCTAACTTTTATTTTTCTTCCCATAAACACTATTCATATCATCTCAAGGAGAAAATAAATGACGGGATATATTTTTCATACAGTGAGATAGTTTTCTAAATGCTTTCGCAATGTATTAGTAATACATCATTGTCACATAGGTTTTTTTGAGTTTCTTTTCCTACGGTTTAATTGCTTATGTATTGATACTTAGTAAGGTGTTAATGAGTGGTAATAAGGCAATATAATCCCTCATTAACTCCTCAGGAATGATATTATTTAAATTGGAATGTTTCAAAATTATAAATAGCTTCTTTAATGGCTATTCATGTGTAAATTGCAATTTAAATGCTCTCAAGACTTAACACGTTATGAGATAGCGATCGCACAATCCAACGATATAATAGAGTCTCAGTTCAATACAACTTATTCAAGAAACCATCCACGTTGCTCACAATGAATTATTGTTCGGTACTCAATGTTTTAATCGGCAACAGTAAACATGTTTACGTACATTCCTGCTACATCTATCTCTAAAGATATTTCCCTCTGGCAGAGATACAAAATCTAGGAATACGTCCCAGTAGAAAATACAAAGAAGCATTATACAGTCTAATGTTTTGAGACCGAGTTTGGATTTAAACTCAACGCATCGCGTGAAGAATGGAGATAAACATTAACGTTATTGTACTAGAGAAACTTTATGAAAGCCGTGATTTAAATGTTCTGTGATTGTATTTTCTTATTATTGTAAACTTATGTAACGAATGCATGAGAACTATGGAATATCTATTATCAAAGGCACCACGCTGATCTGAGATAATTCAAACGGACCTTTGTAAAACATACTATGTATTAAGTATAATATAATTTTAAACAAGTTGTTTATTTTATTATTTAATAGGAATTACTATTACGATTACGATAAAATACCATTAATACCTATATTAATGGTATTTTGTTGTCATCAAAGAAGTAATTTATTATTTCCAAACGATATATTTTCAAGAAAAACATTAATTCCGTAGCCTTTCACCGTCTCAACTGAATGTAGGATTCTATTCAATCCTATTTGTCACTGGGCTTTTATACAAAAAATATAGCTTACGGATATTAGAGTTGAGTCAATAGCAAGAGTACAGAATAGAATAAGATTGTATATTAACAATTTATTGTGCATTAATGATACAAAAATTAATGTCAAATGTTAATCATTAATCTTGAAATCATTTATTCAAATAAGTTAATGATCGAACTTCCAAGTTAGGTTGAGTTAAAAATAAAAATTTTATTTGTGACAGATAACGATAATTATTACATAGTTTACGTAGTTACATAGTTGTTTCCTAAATAGCATTTTCAAAAGTTCATGCAATAAATTATGAAAAAATTTATGACGTGACCATATTTTGTGATAAACTCATACAAAAATATAAAATTTTTTTGGTATTCCTGATACATATTAAAATATATATGCTTATAATTTTTCTTACCCAATAGTAGTACCAACTACAAAGTACCAAGGATAAATAAGTCTTATAAAGACTAAATATCACTTAAATACAAATTGTTTCGGAATAATTTAAGGGAGTAGCTTAGCGGTTTGCTTACGACACTTTAATGACCTGCTCTAAGGAAATAACTATTGTCCAGACTTACTATATGAACTCTGCGCTGACCAAATGACTTAGACCGCCTGCACATTGCATTTAGACTATTCTTACTTGACCATAACATATTATACGAACTCTTATATAAGCGTTTTAGGCAATGACCGGTTTCTTTAAATATTTAACTCTCACTTCTATCTATACTTCTATCTACTATTTTAATTCATAACAATTCTAATTAACTGAACTAACGTTGTTATGGAATCAGTTGTTTTATAAAATACATAATGTATATACCTAGTCTTGCCATAAATATTGTAATAAAGAAAAAAGAAAATTGTTAACTGCAAATAACATTTATT
>NC_052104.1:5991888-6005067 GCF_012273895.1 Zerene cesonia | reverse complement strand
GGTTAGGCAAGATACGCAGGTTCGAATCCTGCCTCGTGATCAAATTTTTCTATTCTTTCAAAATTTCTAATTTATAAATAACACTGTCATAAGTGAATTATAATATTGAATAAGGATATTATAATTTCAAATACTTTGACTTTTGAGATGTTTATGTGAGAGTGATTCAATAAAGAAAATAAAAATTAATTACTATAAATGCAAAGTATTGCAAATACATACTTTAATGTTACACGATAATTCATATGCGGACAAAGTACCTATAGACCATAGGAAATTATTAAGAGGAATATTGATATATTAACCACCTATACACATACTTTAAGAATATTAAAATAAAAGTAGATAGTGTAGAATAAAGCCGCTTGGCAGGTACTTTGAGGAGTAGTCGCATTGTCGTGCCAGACAGGAAGTGAGCATACGAGGCCGTGGAATATGGGGTTCGATGCTTCGCTAGCGAAATATCAGCCCTATTTACATACGCGTCATAGCAAGAGTTTTATTGTACGCCGTGAATAAATTTCGAGTGGATAAGAAATGTCTATATGGTGCAATAATAGCTGTTTATTTTGAGATAAGTTATGGGAAATTCGGGGGGAAAACACATATGTATGTTGTTTTGTATCAAATACTCCCTGGATGTTCTTAGTATCTAAGATGTAGTATGGAAGCAACAGCAAACAAATCTTCCTTTATATTACGGGAATGTATCATTTAGTCGCTTTCATTGGAAAGATTTTGCAAATTTCAATAGACATCGGTAATAAATATCTATTGACCATATGTAGTTATAGGATCACATTACAATATCAAGTTCTGAAGTAAAATCTTTTCTAATAGTTACCCTGTAATAGTTAATAATAGTTATTCTATATTATAGTTATATAGAATACATCCTTGATAATAAATAAATCCAATGGTAATCTACTTATAATAAGTTTCCATAGAACGGTTTATTAAGCAAAACTTACAATGTTTGTAAATAAATCTCAAATGAAATTAATGAGGCAATAAATGTGTAAAATTAAAAAAAATCATGTAGAAATAATAAGTTATAATACGATACAATAATGTA
This sequence comes from Zerene cesonia, assembly GCF_012273895.1. NCBI lineage: Eukaryota > Metazoa > Arthropoda > Insecta > Lepidoptera > Pieridae > Zerene > Zerene cesonia. The sequence continues at coordinate 6,003,992 of NC_052104.1, read as the reverse complement.
TAACATAAGAGGACATTCCACCAACCTCATCTCAGAGCGGCATTACCCTCGTGCAATAGCCAACACTTAACAGTAAAAACTACAAGAAGCATTGCCTTAAACGCGGATCAAGGATGATTTACTCGCGAGAAACTAAGCTCCATTTTTTATAGAACACGTAAATTCGTCCGTCTGGGCTCCGTATAAATCACGCTGTATTCCGGGATTACAGTTAGAGTAATGATTCAGTTCCACCTGGTGAGGGACTGCTATTATTTAGGCATTTGCTCGACCGTTCACCGGGTAACCACTTTTCGGTCTTAGGCGCTTAGTCGGAGGTCTGTGCTGTTCTTAAAATACTGGTAATTGCTTTGAACGCAGATATTAAATTAAGGGGTTATATACTCTATTCTACAATAAGATATTAATCGGAAAAATTAGAATGAGGAAAATAAACAAATTAATAGAAAAAGAGCACGGATACGTGCAAAATCCCTGAGTACAAAATGTATTTAAAAATATAAATACAAAATTGTGATTTTATGGGATCTAGCAAATATGATCGCCGCACTGCTTCAATAGTATAAATATATTTAGGACATAAATTAATCTAAAGATAGTCCATCTTTAAAGAGACGCAAAGATACATAGCTACTCTATGTCACTATAATAATGATCTCATGCCTATTCGACAATTATTTTGTAAAAATAAATAAATATGAGTGTGAATCATTCAACAAAAACACTAACAATAATCAAACATAAGAGAGTCCTATCAAATAAAAATTGTAATATAATCAGTTCAAAATAAAAACGGTTAAGATAGTCTTTTATGTTGAAATTAAGACTCCCATGAAAGGCTTATAATTAACGGTCTAATTAGGAACGTGAGACTGCTTACTTTATTAGGTGGCTGGGGTTTCGTGACGCTACGATGTTCTGATATCGGATTTTGGTACTAGTTTAATTAGGTATTTTCATGTTACAGCCGTTTGTTATGGCTAGTCCTCGCTTGTGGTTACGTTCTCGTGTGACAGATGCGACTTATTAGGTTGCTCACTCGATGCTATTATATGTATTATAGTACCTATTTTACGTATTTTTAAAGGATTGATGTGTAGAGAATAAGGTTCTAACATTAAAATTACAAGTCATATATTACTGTTAATTAGTTCAAAGTATAAAAACATAGTAAACATTTTTTTATAACACACCTTTTAAAGACTTATTTTGATCTGAATTGAATCTCATAAAGTTTAATCAATACTAATTTATTAATGACTTGTAAAACGAATCAAACGATTAATTGGAACACGATTTAATATTTAAACCGCCATTTATAATTCGAACAAAAACTAGTCATAGACAAAAATTGCAAGCTCCAGTGCCGCATAAATTAAATTGTACGTCACACAATAATTAGCTATTGCATAAGCCTCGGTACATATAAAGCTATCTATCTTGCGTGTGCGCATCCATATTTCGCTGTCGATGGACATATTGAGTTATCTTAATTAGCGCGAACCACCCAGGCAATCGAGTTCCGACTTAGACATGGACTTATAGGTCCCTTGCCTCTTCGTGTTTTGTAAAAAACAAGAATTTGTCATTAAAATCGCATACATCCTAATAGGAAAAATGTTGTTAATTATCCATTGGGCTTTATAGTTATGTCTGGTGTTAAGGTGTTTGATTTATATGTGATTTATTTTATGCTTCGTATAATGTTAGGAATGTATGATGGTTTTAGTTAATAATATATTTCTATTTTAAACCTCTTTGAATGTTTTAACAATAATCATTATGAAATAATAAAGTTATTTAATTTTCCATGTTTTTCTTAATTTTTTAAATAATCTGCAATATATAATAATGTTACTCTTCAATAAAAAAAACTTAAATAATAATTCGCCTATATGGAAAAAATCGTTCAGCTGCCTAAAGTAACTTTCCATCTAAATATCTTTTTAGGAAATATTAACATTGACCTGATCGCGATAATAAATAAGAGCTTGGGTTATCGTACAATAAATTAATTTTCAATACAATTAAGACACACTATCAGAACAGGTCTGTCCATACACCCACGGCAAACAATTAATATTCTTCTATCTGTTTATGGAATGATAAAGTTGTTCACAACGTACCTACATCAATAATATAAATTATTTTACAATTTTTCAAATACGTTTATTGAATATGGTACGGTGCATTTGTAAAATTGAGTTTTATGTGGCGAATGACTGCAATTTGTATTTTCATACCTTAGAACCATTGAAATGGAACTCGCCCTTTGTATTAAATGAAAATAATTTTATTTGAACAGATTGTCAACCTGTGGATTTATTGAGAACGAGTAATATGCCAACGTTATCACATGTACTTTGAAAATTATTTATTAAAATATATAATAAAACTGCTACCCTGAAAGGAGATGACTGAAACATTTCCGAACATAGCTTCTATGTTTGCACACTAAGACGTGAAAGAGCATGAGTTAAAATCATTTACGAAGTACACTCAGGTACTGAACAGTTGTAGGGCGTATCTAGTATACATTTCACGTACGCGACCATAAATCCTTCGTGCGCTATATCAAACAACTCCTGCGCAGCGCGGACATGCGCGGATCGTGCTCCACTAGATAAGATAAACGTACTGTGCCCGACCGCTAATTAAGTGTTTAACTTCATCATGCTATATTGCTAATAGGCTATACTTTGATCGGTTACCCCGTTTGCGTTAAAGCTTGAATGATTGCCTTGATAACATTTATTTATCGTTGAATTGATTATATTCCTTTTTTATTTCGATTTTGTTATAAGAAAACAGTACTTATACTGGATTATTCTTTTAACAATGCTCTTCGTCTTTTAAGAAATTCGCATTTAGTACGTCTTAATTATAGTTAAGTCTAATTATATCAATGTTTATTATTTAATGTTCGTGGGTTATGGCAAGCAACACTATTTAAACCACTTTGTGTATTGGACAATAAAGTAATTTCGAAGCATAAAAATATGATAACAATTATGATGAGTAAAAAAAATATCTAAACAATAAACATCCAGGAAGACGATTGTAAACTTTAAAAATCTTCCAGGTAATATGTTGAAAATGGTATCCAAACAATGCTTTGAAAACATTCGTGATGTTTTCCGTAGCAATAACGAGCGAAACCGCGGGAATGCGGAGACAAAGCTTTTTGTACCCAAGTGTCATAAATGCATGATTTACGCAATTACAATGTAAAAGAGGTGATAAATTACTGCCCACTTCTCTATAGAAACTTCAAAGGATACCTTTTTAGCTACAACGTAGTATAAATAGAATTATGAACTCTATCTCGATTGCCATAACTGTCGATTTAGAAGTAATTTGTCCGCTAAGTTTTGCAGTTCCTGAGGTATAAGCATAGTGATTATTCACAGATACTGAACCTTACCACCCGCTAACATGAGGTAAAGTCGAAAAATCCAGATTTAAAATTGAACAATATATATTTTCATGCTTTAATTTGCATTAACAGGTGATTTTTGTATTAGTTATTTATTACGCACTTGTAACATTGTCACAACTTTACCAAAATTATTAACATGGTCTTTTTTATTACTAAAAACGACTGTCCGTTATTTTATCTACGTGGACCCAGTGTTTAGGTAAAAATTTACTTATTTGTCACAGCATTTCTTTGTTACGTAAAACCTTAAAAAAATATACCTAAGAATCTTTTAATATATAAAATTCTCGTGTCACAGTTTTCGTTGCCAAACTCCTCCGAAACGGCTGGACCGATTCTTATGAAATTTTGTGTGCATATTGGGCATGTGTGAGAATCGGCCAACATCTATTTTTCATACCCCTAAAGGATAAGAGTAAGGCAGAACAGCGTTTGCCGGGTCAGCTAGTATTAATATATATAAACGTTAAATGTTATTATTTATTTATTATTACACAATATATTATATCAAGTATATAAATTCAATTTAATAGTGGATTGTAGAGCAAACTATTAACTGCCACAGGTAAACAATTCATTCGTTTCGAATTCATACAAGAAATTATTCTAAGCTATATTTTTATGTCCATTGCTATTTATTATTCAGTGAACATTTGCATCGCCCCTGAGTTGCACTTCACAAATCACTTAAGTTCTCTTAATTTAACATTGTTTTTCAACATAAATCACTTTTATTTGCGATAAATTTTGACCCCGAATTATTTGATGTATTGCTTATGAATCATTAAGATAAATTTACATTCAGTTCAATGTTTTAAATAATAGGAATTCGGTACACCTACATTTGTAATACATTATGAAGGTTATATATGTGGCATTGGTATTATACCAGTTGGTGTGTGGAAAATGTTGCTGATCGATTTTTTAACTCGTGTCATTACAGTGTTTGAACTAATGAAGCAATAATTGTCTAAACTATGAAATAATTGCAAAAAGTCAACTATCTGAGTAGAGTATTTGAGTCTCTCTCGATTTCAGGGCACGACAAAACATTAATTGTTAGATAAAAATTACCAAATTTCCTACCAGACTATTATTAGATTTCAAAATCGATCAGTGAATCCCCAAGATGAGATACATTTAATTTTGTCTTCCACTTCTATGTATAATTCTTGGCGCCGTGGAAGTCTGTAGTCAGTTTAAAACCATTCAAATTACGTTCTTATTACGACTTTTGCAAACGTCGATTACAATAAATTATAATTCTACAAACGAGCTCATCAACATGACACGCTAAGGCGATTCGCATGAGCAATTGTACAAGGTCCATACTCCTAATGTTCTGTCAATCATCGCTGTGTAGCGTTTAACGCAGAATAATAAATAGAGGTAAATTTTTTGTGGAGTGATCAACCGAATACTAATATAGTGATGTGTCACGTCCTTCCTAAATACCGAGTATACGATACGACTTTACGTCCTTCTGCTGCGACAATGTTTTTTGAATATAGGTGCTAAGGAAATACACATATACAGACAATATATTATATTAAATTTCAAAAGAACCAGAATTAAGGACTGAAACATGTACAATTTGGTTAGAGTATAAGTAAAATTTTAGGGTTAATTTTGAAAAGTTTCTCAGAATACAAATCAATTGGTTGACAATCATCGCACCGGTCCATCGAATAGTTAAAAATAACGGCGTCATCAAATATAAATAACAAAAACCCCACAATATAAAAATAAAATTCATTTAAAGTGCATTTCCTTTTAGATAACCTGATATCGCCATAATTGTAATTCAAGCCAGCCAACATTAATTCCTTTGTCAACATCTCACATCATCTTGGACACGACCGCTGATCAAATCAAAACGTCCGTGTTTAATGTTACTTACCTTGTGCTCGACTATCTTTCTTTATATGTTTTTATAGTAAATTACAATAATACCCAAACAAACAGAATAATAACAAAAAATACGAGATATCGTTTTTTATTGACTAATTAATATTGACCTTATCACAGGCTTCTTGTTGTTGTGTTTATGTACATTTTTTATAGAAAAGTGCTTAAGAATCTGATATGTAACTTTCTTTGTGATAACGCTACATGCTCAGTTTTACTTTAATGATATAATCGATTCTTCCTTAGAGCAATTTCTCGAGAAAAAACGTTTCCTTGTTGTATATCGTATTATAAACACACGCTCTGTTAAAACCATTGTGTTACATCCGTTAAATACATTTACAATTCTACTAGTGATTCAGTACGAATAAATTGAGCCTATTTTTCAAATTGTTTTTCTTATGAATACTTTATCAATAACAAAATTGCAACCGGTCTCTATCTATATCTATCTATAGGGATTGGATACTAGTTTGGTATTGAACAATTAGTCACTCAGCTACCTGTATTCACATACTATTATTAAATGATATCATATAAACATCGTAAAACACTGCGGTAGGCAGCGCGTACTTCTAGTAGATGTATTAGATAAGATTCACCGATGATTAGTATTGATAGTTGACCGCTCACGTCCCGATGTGTTACTGTCGGACTATTAATTATGTTTTAGCTGCACTATGGATCGAAATTTTCTTTTAATGTTAGAGCGGGCTACCGGGCTGGTGATTCGCCTGATGGTAAGCGATCATTATGGCCATGAATATTTGCACATGTAGGAACCCTGCAAATGTGTTGCCGCTTTTATGAAATCAGGAATAATGAAAGAATTTACGACAGGAATACAGCACGAGTCCCTTGCTTTATTCCAAGGAGGATGAGGTAAAGGAATCAGGCCTGCGGTTACACCACTTGAACCACGAAACACGGTTGCATATGCATTCTCCTCTTTCACGCCGATCTTCTGCGGTATCCTCCCCGGTGTGCGCTGGCCCAAAACGTGCCGAAGCGTGCTCGACTCACACATACAATATTTATCATTACTACTACTATTTTAGCTCTTTAATAATATGAATACAATTTCTACTTAATGTATACACTCCTTTATTAAGTTAAAGAAATACAAGGAATGCATTAGAGTCCTATATATGTATGGCGTCTATTTTATAGTCTAGCATTGTTTATCAATTGTCAGTGGAAAATTAACATGAAGTATAAGCTCGAAACGTGTCCGCTGAATTTGAACACAGGCAATGTGCAGAATACACGCCCGCGCCTTGTTTTAAACCATAATAGAAGTTTCAACTGCTTTCAATTATACGCTCAGAGTAAATTGTTATCTTTGATTATACGAAATATTGAGCGAGCTTATATAATATTAGAATGCTCATAATATCAGATGTTGAGTATACGATAGTGTAAGAAATTGAAGGACGGAAGGTCGGTTTCCTTTCCATTTAGTGATAATCATTTGATTATAATCATTCATCTGTGCCCATATTCACAAGCTATCAAGTGATACCGCTGGTAGGTAAATAAATTACCGATAGTGCTTTTAATTACTGTGATATAATCGACAAAGCGCTATTCACAATAAATAGTTCACATTGTATCTAATTACACTACACTCATCATAGAAATAATGAAAATTAACCACGTCAATAAACAACACTAAAACATATTATAATGAGCTAACTGTCAACATAAGCTTTAATTAAATAAAATTGAAATGAAAACGCTAAATGGATTTTACGTGCTTTCATTAATGTCCATTTCGTATATTTTCGAACATTTATTATTGTGTGCGTAATGTTCTCGATCGTTATTCATATCTCGTTTAATAATCTCCTTTAAAAACAACATGTTTTCATTAAGGTTTGCCCGCCTAAAATAACATTGCGTGAAATTAAATTATGGCGGCGTTAAAACTATTCATGAGATCGGTGTTTTATGAAATTGAATATATGAAAACTAAAGGTACACGTGCATTTATTTGAGTGTTGATGCGAGTAAATAAATCTAAGTTTGAGTTTAGAGAAGAGAAGGATAATACAAAAACTGGATAATATTGGTGTCAAATTTAGTGACAGTATTTACATGTGTAAAATGGTTATGCAACTAAAACTGTTTTTGACTTAATAAAATAACATTGAATATTTCTTTCCTCGATTTTCTACAGATTCTTAAAATAAAATGTATTTATTCTATCGTTACAAATAAAATTCTTACCTTCCTTGGATTTATTGATATAATTGTGTAATGAAATGGTAGTTACATTTGTTTGTGGCCAACAGCACTATCACTCTGAACATTTTTTATCACGGAACTCAAGGATGTATTATTTTACCTAAAAGAAAAAGAACACGTCACTTTATTTCCGCGTATCACGTTAACAAGATTTTCCTTTCTGTATTCGTTCCCGACAATCCAACCAAAACGACAAAACGCATCTTATAAAACCTTGACATTAACCATTTACATATAAGCAACCTTAAAAATTAAATGTTTCAACTAATGCTATCAAAATTCATCTACCGTATTCTGCGATCAGCGTATGTATTAGTCAGAATAATAGACGAATTCAGTTTAAAGCGGTTGAGTGGAAATTTTTTAACACTTGAAATGCAACGTGAAAAACAAGTGACCAACGAAACAACGAAACACGAAGTCTAGCCGCGTCGTGTATAAACTAAACTAAAAATAGCAAAATGTGTGGAATTGTTAATGAAGTAGATTCGTATTTAAATTCAGTGCGACCATCACCTAGTTGTAAAACAACTGGTTATACGTCAGCGTTACTACATTGGTAGACGGCGTCTCTAATAAAGCGGTATCCTATATTCGATATACAACAAAGAAATAAAAGTAATTTTTGTGAGGATACTTTAAATGGTGAAGTAGTGATAACTTGCTAATCAGCTTCCCAGCACATACATTAAAGTAGAATAACTAAAAACAACAAAGATTCGTATTGAATTTGTGTAAAAGACTTAAATGAGTGGGCGCGTTATAAAAAGCATTGATTAATTATAAGAATGTACATATTTTATAGATAAAATAATTGCGTTAGTGGATTGGATAGTGGAGTGAATAAAAGTAAATGCGCTATTAACGAATAATTAAAAACGTATGAACTTATTTACAAAACTAAATTAACTACGATAAATAGTAAATTTCCTCACAGTACTTCTTGAACATTACCTGAAAATGAACAACTAAATCAGAGTACAATCAAAACAAGCACTAACTCGGACATAATTCTAGCGACAATTCGAAACATGGGCAATAAAAAGTACGTAACAAATAAGCTTAGAGAGTTTACTAGACAACGTCCTCGGAACATTTGTTAGGGGACCGCGTAATTTTTTACGCGAAACACAGCAATGCGGTACGTTTTACAAAAAAAAAAAGGAGATGAGAATAAACAGACGACGGCGAATGGCGAGAGAGAGCTCGAATTTTGAATACAAATGTAAATTAGTATCTCCACTAATTACCCCGGCAGACACGTCCAGGGCTATGCGTCTTGCGGACTTACTGAGGACGTTAATTTTTTACAAAGACTCCAAGGATCGATAGCCCATTTTTCTTATTAGCTGCAAATCAAAGCGTAATTTGTCGGGCGGACGGAGCGTGCTAAATTATGGCACTTACCACACTATTTTTATTAGGACTCGATAAAATTTGTTTCTTTCACACGTTTTAGTATGTTCCCGTTCGGATAGTACCTAATAGTTGAATAATTTGACGAAGAGTGCGGCGATGGTAGGTTAATTGAAGGAATAAATGATTCGAATATAATATGATGTACCTAAGTTGTTGGTATATATATAGCTGTTAGCAATAAAACGCAACTTTATAATGCTTTATCGCAATATTGCTTAATGTGTGCCTATTTAAATCTAAATTTATACTTAAAAACACCATTGACATTGAATTTATGTGCTTAAATGCAATGTCAAAACTTATAAAATTGGGGAAAATAGTGGTGGTAGTTTAAATGCAAATTTAAATTCAATATATTGATAATTTAATTAAATAACACTATAAAAGGTAAATATCACAATAATATCATTCTTGTACAAGCATTATTAGAGAATACTACATTATAAAATTTGTTTAAATTAACTGCGCCACAAGCTTAAAAAATACAAAGAAATTGTAGGTAAAAGATAAAGTACCAGTTAGTAAAAGATAAAGTATACGTTAGGACCAACCCTTATTTTGTGGCTCAAAAGCCTACATATTTAACACATCGTTTGCTGTCATCCTTTTCACTGTTATATGTAGCAAGCATTCGCGTCCATCCACGAGAGAGTAGAGATTTGATGACTTCACAAAATATCATCATATTATTCAAGATTTTGGGTTGATAATCGCTAATTATATCCTCATTATCCTAATCGTATATATTAATAGTGTCTTTCATATAAAATTTATATTTATGTAACAACTGATTGAGTCTAGGTAAGTAAAATCCAATATAAATATGCATTAACCTATTTACTTTATATTCAAGTCTTTGTTATTATCACCATATTTAAACAGAACACAAATTACTTACAAACATCTCAGTCTGACGAAAATGTATAAACGATGACCATAATATTACAGTCGCGTGGGCATTCACAAAAGTGTATAATTTTTATTCTTGACTCACAATTTGCATGTTCCATTCTGGGAGTGATGTACTTGAAAATTATACGTGATGAGAATAGGGTAATACTGATGAAAGAACTTCATTAAATAAAATTGTTACATTTTCGTTTGTTTCAAAAAAAATTAAACGATGCGAACATTTTTATGTGTAAATATGTCTTGAGTTTAAACAAATAAACAGGGATTACAGATATTAGGTACTTACGTATTTCTTAAAATATCTGATATCCTATAAAAAAATTATCAAAAGATTGAAAGTGAAAAGTGATTTCCTTAAAAATTTGAAATCGATCATATTATGTAGGTAGATAATTGTGTATATTTTTTAAACCAATTCTTATAATCGTGTTATGAAGCTGTCCAGACGTAAAACAGGTTTAAACCAGTTAAGGCTGCGTGAAAAACCAATAAATCATATACTCAATAAATAACTCCGTCCACGGTTTATAATAACGCGATGCATTGTTCCCTTTATGCTTAATATAAGAGACAATTACAAGTGGGGACGGCGAAGGGTTGAAATTGTAAATCAAACGGCGTAATTTATAATTTATTTCAACGCAAATGTTAATATTTAAGAATGTACCAGCTGTTTAATACAAAGTTTATTTTTCTCATAATTAAGCGCTTATTTGATGTGTCATCGGGGTTTTTTAATAACTTATCATTCTTTAAGAAAGGGATATACATGAAAAACCAAACAGCAAAATGCCACATATGAAAAATATTTCATTTTTGAGTCAACGACGTATATAATGTTAATTAAAAAATTCCTTATCAACTTTTAGATGTGAAACGCATGGTTTTTGCAGTAATAAAAATTAACATCGCTGATTAACAGCTGGATTAATACCATCAATACGAAAAACGCAATATATCATCGCGCTGTTCCATTTTTTATGACATAATTCACTGTCTTTATTAATAATTACATTCCACACAACAGAGTCATCGTTGCAATTACAACAAAGCACATGTCTTTAAATCCTTTAACTTCATGCTACCAATATTAACTAAAAATCTCTGTGTCGCTGCTACTAAAAATTGAAAAAGATATATGAGTCGAGAACTCCAGTCACTGAATGTAAAAAAGCGTTTTTATGATTATTTAATAGACCAGTAGACGTGCATAGAACGAAATCAGAATAGATAAGCGCGGTCACGTAAAACTTTTACACTAACGACCTCCATAGACAAACAAATTGTACAGAATTTTCCATTGCAATGTAAATCGTCGCAATTGCGGCCTATGGTACTTTATATGTTATGTTTGGCAAATTTAATTTTGAGATATTATGAGTGTATATTTCAATAATGGTTATGTGTTGTTAGTTATGAAAATGAGAAAAATTTAAAATGTTACGTTCAAAAGTAATGATAAAATCAAAAATGTATTTATCGAGTGTTAATATTTTATTGTCTAAGAATAATGTTATATTCAGTTGATGGTTAGACAATTAACGCTATTTCTACTTCTCTGATTTACTTGTGTAATGAGAAATACAGGTTATTTATTTTATCCTTCAAAATCTAGACTTTTTCTGGGTCCTGGAAATTTTTAAATCTGTAAATATATCAGATAATTACAAAAATATAAAATCTTTATTTATAAGGAGGAACAGTCCTTCTGATGTCAATACGTGTACATCTGTTGGATCCAAAGAAAGGTATTAATCAAAATTATCTAAAACCCCACAATTTAATCTGAGTCAAGCCGGCCAGGGCGCTGTGCCCCATAAATTATTATGTACTAAGAATCTTAATAAAGCGGCTCTGCCTTTTGTAATAAATGACGAAACAAAAATAAGATCTGAATACATAATGCGTTTTGAATTACTCGATGCTTGCTAGAGCACCTCTACTTCATAAATCTTTTAGTAGTCAGGAATCTGTGTAGTCAGTGAATGTAATATTTAGAAAATAAGAAATGATATAGTTAAAGTAATAGGGGAATACAAAGGTAAGTATAACAGTTTCGATAAATCAATTAGATATGATGCTTGCATGCAAATATATTAAATAGCTATACTTAGTCTGGCCATAAATACTGTTACACTTAATTATAAAAAAATATTACATTTGAATTTCGAATCTGTCA
>NC_052104.1:5933779-5990888 GCF_012273895.1 Zerene cesonia | reverse complement strand
TTTTCTGTTTACTGTGTTCTTGTTGTTTCTAAGTTTGTACAATAAAGGATTATAAATAAATAAATAAATAAATAAATATCGACCGCTTTGTTGCGTAACTGAGCACTGTATTAAGTATTAACTCTCCATTTTTTTCCATGACTTATTAAAGAACTTATACGATATTCGGAACATCGTAATCGTTTAAAACATTTATTAAATTTCAAATTGTACATTAACCCGTAGCAACGCGCATTGCACACGATCCTTATCAGATATTCACCTCCGTTAATTTGAATTCAGATCAAGTACCGATACATTTGACGGCGTCACAGATTTAAAATTGCATTGTAATCATTCAATTCATCGTATCTCACATACGATCTGAATTATAAGACAACATCGCATTGAGACGTTTAATTCGAAACCAGCTCTTCGAACTTAATCGGCAAATTATCACCCAGTGGTATTTTATCGCGATCGCAAGCATTCTCACGATAAAAAACGTAATTTTTCACGTTTACACGACCATTATGAAATGAGTTTCTACATTGAAATATTTGCTTCACACGTGTTTGGTTAGTTTGTTTAATTCGAATTGAAGTATGTGTAATTAATTTTGCGACGTATTCTCATATTTTAGTGTTAATGATACTTTTTATAATCTGTTATATTTTTGTATTTATATCTGATATTTTTTAAATGGAATTCAAAGAATTTATGAATCAAACAAGTACAAAAACATAATTAAATAGCTGGAGTCAATTTCTGCATAAACATTTCAAATTCTCGTCATCTTCTTCATCTTTTATTAAATTTCTGCTTTATTTTAATTTTAATATTTGATGTTATAGCTAAAACATATTTTCATAGTCATAGTAAATTTTACTCTTATTAATCTGGAATATGATTTTCTTTCATAATCACAAAAGCTCACCACACCCTTTCTTTCAACGGAATTAATCTTAGTTGTATATTCGAGATTTAGCTGGCAATAAGAAAGACACATAGGTGGGCTTAGAGGGGCGAGTGGCAAATTGTCTCAGATTCGGCCCCTCGCTAGTCGCTACAAGCGAAAGGATTTTATTACAATCGTTAACGCATTTTAGATTTAACTGTAAATTTATTTTCATACATAAATTCAAACTAAACTCAAATTATTTCATGTTAAATATGGAGTTAACAATTTTTTTATTTAAAATACTTATTATATCTACGTACTTATTTGAATATATAATATATAATTATTGGTGCCTACGTGATGATAGATTATTATAAGCTTAAATAAAAGCTGAATGAAAATATAAGTAAGCTTATAATTTTCATACAAAGCATAATTTTAAAATAACATATTTGAACTAAGCATTTACTCAAAAACAGTTTGCAATTACAAACTTGTACTAGTCTAATTTCACATAGCAAAATATGTATACATCAAAGCAAATGAAATAAAAATTACATAACAGATAACACAATTCTTTATCTGCTCAGGTTCCATTATTAAAAAGGCAGCTTGGCGAGGCTTATCCCACCCCTACCTGGAGTGGCCATTAATTCATCCCCTCCGAATGCGGGCCATGACGTGCCACGTGAAATGAACGCCATTACAATTTCGATTATTGTTCGCGCCACATTTTGATGCTGGTATGAATTTTTTGAAGAGAGCACAATTTTAGTGTGCATATGTTAATGAAACTAGTTGCCACGTTGTTATTTTTTTGTATCGTAGAACATTTTACGTTGTTTCTTCCTTATAAATATGTCATGTTTTAAGTCCGTAGCGAACAAGTCAAAAGAAGCCTAAGTTTACCCCCAAAATATATTGTTATAAAAGCAGAACATATACAAATAAGTACATATTAATTTTTAAAGTGGTATGCAAATGCTTCTCCATTATACAATAGCCACTAACAGACCAATTCAATTAGATATTCTTTGATTGGATATTGATAAATTGCTTTATTATGTGTTTTATATCGCTGTAATGTTTATCTTTAAATACTACAGTTAGAGCTATTTGCAACGAATTCCAATTCGGTCCCCGCATTGAACATAAATCAGGATTTTGGACGGGTGAAGCTAAAATTTTGAGCGCTATAAGCCGAGCGTAAATTTCTTGAAACATGACATGTCGGAAAAAAAATCCAACCGAAATTGTTATAATCTGATATTCAAAAATGTATTATTACATGGTTATATTCGAAATTATAACATGCAAATGGAATAAATATCTTATATCGAACGAAGTGTACACTTCAAACTTTTATATTTGAAAGTAATTTTAAATCATCAATTGATTTTGTATTAATAGCAAGTAAAATTGCGAAGATAAGTAAAGTAAAACAATAAAGATTTCGTTATATTTCTTAATGTACCAGCTGTGCAGAGCTCCGAGTTATGACCGAACGTTTAACCTATCGATCTCAATAATAAATCACTACATATCTCTCAAGAAGGCGACCATTACGCAGAATTGTTTAAAAGCTTAACGCACGCGCTTTACTTTGTCGCCGTTCTGAACTTTCACACCGCACAGATTTACATTATTTTTAGAACGCACTAAGCAAAATGACGCACCCTCTAATCCTTCTTTTTATGTAACTCTCTATTTATTTCTGTAACACTCTCGCCGGCATGTGGAAGATCACACTCGCGCGCAACATTTTCAAAATTCCAACGAACTCTTCTCTCAATTAACGGAGAATACATTGATAGATGTTTATTTTATTGGGCTACGTATTAGCGTCAGTCTGAGCGAGCTTTAGACAGAGGTTACGAAATCGCTCGTACAAATGAAATAGTAAATATGCCTGTCTTTAATAAATCACTGCAATAATTCATTTCGCATATAAATGATACGATGTCTGCATATAATGCGAACTATATTAAATGTCAACAATGCAGAATCATTTATCACGCCTCTATTTAAAAGCATAGCGTAAAAAAAGATACGTAAAATAATTTTGTTGCCAAATATTGAAACGAGAAAAACTATTTAATCCGAAAACTTTTGTAGGTTGTTCGTATAAATCTATGAGTCGTTGTGGATGCCAAGGAATAAGATGGAATTGAGTTGGCAATGCAATTTAAGTGGGGTTAAGATAATCCGTCATAGTGATCGAACGCAAGTGTTGCCATGGCGCGTCCGAGGTGGGTTTGCGCTATTAATTACAAATAATCGGTTTCTTGTTATTATTTATTGGCTAGTTTGTGTATAGCCTCGAACCGCCCGCGGCGTTGCGTGTCGGATGTGAAGCTATAGTCAAAACAGATTGAGTTGCATATTCAATGATATTATCTAGGAAAGCCTTTATATTAAGCAATTTAAAATCAACTTCAAAATAAATATTTTATATTGTCACTTAAATTAAGTATGCGATAGTTAAATACATAGAGTTATTAAACGTTATAATTTCTAATTTATATATCTAGTTATAGATATAGTACCAACACATAATTTAATAAGGCATTATCAGTTTCAATAGTCCAAGATTGATAAGTGTCAATCGTAAATCAATCATTTTTGACAGCTTGCAAACATTTCAGTCTGGATTAACGCATGATCCTACAACGGATATCGATAGAAACATGGTGATATCATGTTGAAATTAATCAAATGTACCTATAAGAATAAATTCTTTATTGGATTTTAATTGATACAGACAAACTTTAACAAATTAAAACAAGCAATGTTCATGCTGCGTTAATGTACAAATTCTTGAAATTGTCTTTCAGCAATAATATTACATTACAAGAAATTTCAAATATAATTTCCGCGTTGGTTGTCTATTTAACTGCAACCTCCTTATATCACTATAATTTCACAGTCACCATAAGTAGCTATCTAACCCAAATATCAAAGGAAAAGGCATTACGAATATAAAGGTTACAATTACTTTTGCCTCACAGAATTTGCAAATACCTTAATTCTCAGATACCATCTGTCCTGGGTATATATGTGCATAAATTAAATCTAAATTCCTACAAAAGACAAATATTTATACATTATAACAGGTTTTATCTAGTTTTCTAAGCAAAACTAGTGTAGCAACATTTAATTTAGCGATGTTATGTCTGATAGTGGTGTTGGATTAATTCGCTAATGTGCTGTTGCTGACAAAGATATAATATTTGTAATGTTAAGCAAAACTAGTTTTTAATTACATGAATATGAAGCCTTATTTATTATTCCTGTTACGTGTTAAAATAAACGATTCGTCAAATGGATAAAACGATTTTCCATTGCTTATAACGTCATCATTTATTTTTGTAAGATAATTTTAATTTCTTTAGATAAATAATATGACAGGAACAATATTGTGTACTTAAGCATAGCACGTTATTACAATCCCTCATTCGAGAACAAACAGGGGAAAATATAAAACAATTTCTCGGAGCGAAGATTACTCCTGGGATGTGATCTTTATTACCACGAATCACGTGATACAACAATAAACTATTTTTCATCGCCGGTTATTTAGTGAAGCGCTGTGTTCACACTTTTTATTTTTTCCTCTATTTCCTTAGAAAAATAACAATCGTGGCCATGCATCAACGTCGCGGGAGCTCGTTACCGAAATCACGTTTATCATAGATCACATTTGTCTAAGGCTTTACTATTCATTATAACAATAAAAGCCTAACCGCCAATATTTCTGCAATGAAAAGTATTCCTTTTACCTTTCATAACATAGGCGAAATTTCTAAATAAAAATTGGAGTACTATAGTTAAATTATAGGAAAGGTAAGAGAGAAGAGTCGCGAGCCACACACGACGAATTACGAGCGAACTCGGGACGCGGGCTTGAGTTATGTGACCGCGATATATAATATTTATGAATTATAGATGTTTGGAAAACTTTTGTTTAAAATATTTTGGAATTATATAAATAAAATTTTTGTACGTATTTTATTAATAGGTCTTTAATCTTCATAAAAGTAGCGAAGTAGCTTTGTAAGATTCAATGTTTAAATACCCGGGTTATATATATATATTAAAATTGTCTTGATTACGAAATGTTAATAGTTTATAAGAGACTTGTTAATTATCTGTGTATCCGTTGTATTTCAGACGCTGTCATCTTTCAACACAAGCCGTTGCATAGCTAAACTTCACACTTATCTTACAGTTTACACGTACGTAAATGAAGACGCCATCTCGCAGCCGTAAGACAAAACAAATAGTGTACAAAGACTGCAGCTGATAAGTTTATGGTGCTGTTGACAGCGAAGATTTTATTCAATGCGACAAACGCTTTAGGTACATATTACTAATGTATACTTATGAGCGCCTTTCACGGTAACTAATGAAACAAAATTAGATAATGAAGTTTTAACTATAATTAAGCAACTTCTTTTAATTTTTTGGACCATATACATCGATCATGATGACTTGTTTAGATGTATAAACAAGTAACACAGAATAGCAGTCCTTTCAAATGCTATAAAGAGGTGATAAATATTAAAAAGCTACTTACATTAGAGTCGAAACACGTAACTAGTTTCTGCGAATATTTGTCTAAACAGACGCTGCGAGAGGGAAAATAAAGGCCTGAATTTGTTTTGCGATTTTTCTATTTTAAATGCATTTTCTTTTTATTTTTGTTTATTCTCTATGGATCTAGTTATAGTGTATATTCTGTTTTCTAAATAGTATACAATTATAAGTTAAAGTATAAGCATTTAATTATACTTTAGAAACATTTATTGAAGAAAATTAGAATGAAATGAATGAATAAATTCATACTACGATAAGAAGGTCTTTGATTAGGAATTATGGGATAACATTTCCCATTTGATAAGGGAAAAACCATACTGACATATATTATGAATGCAAATAAATCAACCTGTCTATCTGTTATCTATTATTATGCTATCCGTTTAATTTTTTACCCCACTGATGTTTTGCAATTCATTTTTTCTCAGTTATTATTGGGCATGTAAATTATCTACCTAAATATATACAATATTCCAAAATAATTCGGCATCTTTACACAAGCTAAGGTAGTTGCCACAAGATAAAGTAGATAAATTGTAAAACGTAATATAAGTAATATACGTAATAAGGATTAACGAAGTCGCTCAAGTATCGTCAGCCTACACGGTCGGTGAAGTAAGGCGGGACAAGAGCGCAACAAGAATAATACAAAATGTTTTTCATTTTCTTTATGTCACCCCCGGCAGTCGTAAAGGCATTAAGCGTGACCAAACTTTTGTTTGATACCAGCGATGTATGAGAACAATGATACCTAAGAACTCGCGTTCTTAACTCGCGAAATAAAATTCGCGTCTCTAGTTTATTTTCTTTAAATTTCATGCATGGAGCTTCATACGGCCAAGATATAGGAAGGTATGGGTCCGTCTTCACTTTTGAATATTTACCTAGATGAATAAACGACTAGAAATTGAGTCTATTCTATGTTAAATAATTCTCTTCCAGTTTGTTTAATCAGACAAACATCACCAATGCATATTAAAATTTAATGTAGTACTTCAGGGTCAAGTTTCTTTGTCAATTATTGTGGTACATTTTTATGTATAGGTAATATTTCGAAAAAATTATACAATAGACGTGGCAGTTAATTCAGTAAAACAATCCCAACTTTCTCCTTAACGCTGTAGGCGTAACATATGTATGTAGGCATTTCGAGTTTTGTCACGATTCGTAATCTTTCAAATAAAGTGGGGACACGAAGATGTATGGATATTGGAGAATTAACTAGATTTCGGTGAGATAAAATCTGAATAAGTTTCCTTTGAAATATATACTTTTTGTAATCACGTGACGGTAATACTAATGGAATATTCCCATGTGCAATGATAACGTGAAACATTTATATTTTTCATTACAGACTTGGATTAGTTAAAGAATACAATATATAATATGTACATAAACGTTCATAAGACTCAATTGAACACACAAAATAAATAGGCCTTATTAACCAACTGGTTTACCTAAATAATGAAACTAAATGTTTTGTTTCAATAAATTACGGCAGTCAGTAAGTATGTAAAGGTGAAAGGTATCATAAATTCATAATTAAGGCGAATGGAGTAATTGAGTATTAAAATGCTAATGTGCCAGTTATCGGGTGAAGAATATCGAATTTTCTACATACTTTTTTATATAATTAGGAGAAAAAGTGGATACGCAACTTGTATGAAAACAATTCCCACATACTTCCATGATACTCACACGGAATGTATGTAGTCCCTAATTAATTAAAGTAACATCAAACCTTGTTACTATTATCTAATTGCAAAGAAATGATAAATTATAATAATAAATCTAAATTATTTTTATTACCTCATACAATTTTTAGTAAAAATAAAATATTACAACGCAAGAAATTGTCCAAACTTACAGCGAGATAATTACAATTAATTAGAAGAACAATGTGTGAACCCTTCAAATTGAGTTCCGGATACCTATTGGGCGGATCGGTGCCTCCGTAATTACTTTAATGCCTTGCAGTAAATGGTGTAGAATCTGATATTACTCTTCATTACATTTTAATTTATACATTTGTATATTTACTTTCTAGCAAGTAATATCAAATATGTTGATAAGCTATTAGCTATTTTTAGCTATTTTTCCTAACAACGTTCGAGAAGAGACACACATAAAATTTATTTTTCGTTATGTATAGAGAACGCAGCGTGATTTACGTGTAATTAACACGAATATATAAATTAAGGTCACTGAGATTATCTTGATGCACTAAACACAGGCTCATTGCAACACACACTCAAATGTCAAGTACCAAATTCAAACCACGTACATTTTGACTCGACTCAAAAGCAACTCGAAATTAACTGTGTCGATTACTCAAACTAACAGTACCATCCCAATGAACTAGCGAATACGACCCGGTACTACCTGTGGCTTTCCGTAATAGCCCGGTAATAATATTTCATGGCCATTACCTTTGTAAACACGGATAAAACGCTTTAACACGACTTCGCTCCGTAAAAAAGAGCGACAATTGCGCTTAAAGTGCACTTCTAAAAAAGGAATTCTTTTTTCTATTGATTCAAAACAATGCGCCTTTTTGGACAATGTCATTCTATTTTTAAATTGCATTCAATTTTTTAGCGCGCTGTCAACTTTTTAAACATTCCTTTTGACATACGAAATGAGTTTAGAAATTCGAGTTTTAGAAGAAAGCTGGGTAAAGTATCGTTCTAGGAAGTCGCCGACGGTATGGGGATGTGCCAAAAAGAGATAAAGTAGTTTTATTGATCTATACGGACGTTCGGGCGGCGCGAGTGTGAGTTGAATGGAACGAAGATAACTTACCGCCCCAAGTTCATTCATCCTTGTTAGCTGCACGGATTTTTATATAACCCCATCCCTTTCGGGCCACGTGACCTAAGCAGGGTGTAACTCACCCTACAGCGGCCATAACTTACTCATAGCGATAGGCGGTATATGGTCGCAAAAATCATATACATTATTAATACTTTTATTTTGTATTCAAAATTATTTCTAATGCTTCTATTGTTTTTTTTTTATACTGTAAAATACATTTGAATCAGAAATATATATTTAGATTCAATAGTAAAACAAATTCATTTTATGCTTATTTAATACTAAGATTTCAGATTAATTTTCGTTTCACAATAGTGATTCTATTTCAAAAATATAATGAAAATATGTAATTTATCATTAAAAATATCCTTAGCGCCAGTCGGAAAGCCACTAAATTACTTTATAATATTTGATAGCGTTCATACCAAATGTGCAACCCATAAATTATGATGCTCCTTCATTATTTCCATCTCTTTCACGCCATTTTGCATCCCTCTCCCTCCGCACTTTATTAACAGACGGGCTTATCCTCGGGGGCCCATACGAGATTCTCCTTTAATAAAATAAAAATAAACAATACAAGACTACAATTTCGATACGAATAGTTGTGAATGAAATTTTCAAAAGATTCTCGATCATTCGATTTTTTTTAATAAAAAACCAATGAACTGACTTGCATTAAGTGTGTACAATTTACGGCACTAAGATGACGTCTTGTATTTATTTTATTAAAATATTACTTATAACATTAACACGGTTTATATAATTCTGATATCCGATACCAATTAATTCTACGCACTAATAGGATAAAAACAATCGAACCTCTCAATAACATCAAGTTAAAATATTATAATTCAACTATAAAGACTACGAAGAAAATAAAACACGCATCGCTTTACTGCGATATATATTTTTTATCTGTTTACAAAATTAATTTAAAGTGGCAATAAGCCCCAATCGGTACGAGGTGTTAAACTTCAAAACTCGTAAATGTCGAACGAACGATCGTGATTATCGTAAAACGTCTCGTAAAACAAATAATTAGCTGTCGTAAAGTTATGAGAGCTCTATACTTGAGTATGTGTAATTTGTTTTACCTTTATTATGATGTTATCTGCTTTATCAATTGCTTTTGATCTTTATTGGAAACGCTTTTTTGTTTATAAGAAAATTAATTTTAATGGTGTTACATTTTTTAAATGTGAAAAAGGAGTTGAGAGTGTTTATGGAAATGTTTTCTTTTTTTATTTTTCATTGTTCATGTTCAACCTATGTTAATAACGTTTATTTATAAAATATATATTTTGTACCTGATTCAGCTGTTCTTTAATAATTGTGTTATGAACTTGAATAAAGTGATTGAAAAATATTGAGTCTACTCTTTAACACTACCATCTGTACAACGCCATCTATTGGCGAGTAGGAGAATAAAATCGATAGCATTTCATCTTGATTAATAGTGATATTATTAAACAAAGAAATTTGATAAAACGAGAAACAGGATTTATAACTTTGGAAAAGCGCCGTATCAATGAGCCTTTAATGCGAGCGAGATTCGACCCTTGTAGCAATTTAAAAAAAAATTGGTCCACTAAATGAACACGAAAACAATACTGTAGACTTAATACAAAATAACAGACCAGAACCAGCTTCATTGAAGCTCTATATCCTCATAAAACACGGTTGTAGTAATAAAGTGATTTATCTCATAAAATAACAGCTGATCAACGTGATTACACACAATACGAAAGAACTCATAACTTTACAACCAATTTACAAACAATAATAAAAGTCCGTCTTATGCGCCCATTCACCCTCCGATATCTCCATATTTGAAACGAAAGCCGCAGCTCATAACTTTTATGGGGATTCCGATGACCAATAAAACCATAACTCGATGAGGCATGGTAGTTGTTGTTCGTAATTCTTTAGTATAGATGGCGCTCTTTCCAAAATATACTAAAGCGCCATCTCTGATTACAGCAATGAATTTTTTTCAGTTAATTCATCACGTCGTAAAGTATGATGTTTTATTACTTCGAACGATGACGCTAGTGTAGCTATATTCGACTTGGCAATTGGCATGTTTGTTTTCAAAATCTACTATTTGACCGTAACAACAATTTGTGATATAATAATAATATTATTGACAATTCAATTAGCCATGCAAATATATTTTTTGTCGTTTTCTTTAATGTCATAATAATATTTAAAACGTACACTAGCCAGACCTTTTCTATTAGTTGACATGTATTTAGAAACAGAATGGGAAAGTACACCTCAAAATACTTCACAATGTAAAAAAACCTTTGTGTTATAAAAAAGATTTGCAATTCAATATCAGGTTAAATAAAGTGCTAGGCTATATTCATGACTAGGAATCGTATCATAAACATTCACTCGCTACCAAACTACACCATTCGACACAAAAGCCAAGTGAGCTTTTTCCCGCCTCTTTTAGTTCGCTCTTTTCGACGCGAACGGCTTGTGGCGCTGTTGCATATTTATTTAAGCGACCTCTACGATTTTACGCTCGAACTATGTTCACTGGTTGTTATCAGGCATATGAAAAGCTAAATTAGATTTATGGTTTTATTACTTTAAAAAAGAGGCAAAAATAGCTCTAATTTTACAGATAAGCTACATAAACAATAACAATTTTCATTTGAACTCCTTCTTTTATATATTAACATGAATGTGTTTAAGACGCAAACAAGAATTTTATTTTGCCACTAGATGGCAGAACACAATCGGACGTAGGAAAAGAAGGATAATAAAAATTTGCTTCGGTATTTTTTTACATTTAGAAAAATAAATAAGTACTGAATGGAAGTCTTTTTTACACACTTTACCTCTTTCGTAGGTTTCGAATTACATTTAAATTTACAATAACAGTCACAAAGAGTAATGCTAGTCAAACGTCATGCTGTTACAGATTTTAAAAATAATCATCATGGACGCTACAACAAATTAAGTTTATTTTATAAATGACAGATAAAGCAAACATACTTAGTGTGACCAATATATATTGCCTACATAATACCGATGAGCATTTTTTATTTACTTAGAAAAGTATTTCAAGAATCTTTGTAACTCTTTGTAGTTACGATGTGGAAGATCTCGTCAGTCGAATCATACTACGATTTATATACTTATGACATGCAACCTGTTTTAAAAAATAGGTATACTTTTACCTAGTGGTACTCTGTGGCTAGCTTTAGTGAGCCTTTTAATTTATCCTAAAGCGCGAGTTTTTTTATCAATATCAACCTTATGATGTTTTGCACTACCAATATCTGAATCTAAAATCGTTTTATCCCAATAATGTACCCAAAAATACACAAGTACCTACCCTATAACATAGCAATATATATGCCAATTTTATCCACATAAACCCAATCTAAAAAGTTATTCGATATCTCAAGTAATTATAAAAGCGAGGGTTAGTGACAAATCCCCTAATAAAACAACAAGGAAATAATTCCGTGCATAAATCGCCCTCGGTGTGAATGGAATAGCAATTATTTGGTTGAGCTGCGACACACTCCTTCCGCCTGGTATCTATGCTTCTGAAACTCATCTTAGTGTCGAAACCGCTGATTGCTTTTTAATTTATTTAAAAACCGATTCTTATGTGATTCTAATAAGAGATTGGAATTATAGTTTTATTGAGTTTATTGGTTATGGATTATTTAGCTTTGTGAATCATAAAATGATGATTGATTTTTTGATAAATTATGTATAAATCGTAGATAGTTAGATAGATGATATCTACAGGCGATATAATGTAATGAATTGGAATCTCCCGATATTAATTTAAATATCAGATGTATGTATACACATTCTGTTTGTAACATGCTTCTTTTAACAATAGTTAATAAATAATTAATCTGCCTTCTGATACAAGAGAGAAGTTTAGACATTATTAGTTTTCCAAAAGCTAATTTTCTCCTTTACCTATTATCAATTGGGTAAGATAAATATTTAGGAAAACTATTTTAATACGAGATTCAATAAATATAACTAAAATAGTTAAAAAAAGATAAAACAGAATACCGCGGTACCATAAACCTTCCAATTTAATAGATAAAATATATTATCAATAGACGTAGAGTAATGGGGGTCGAAAGGGCACGGGGTGACACTTGAGGGGTTCCAACCCTTTGCTTACCTATTTTTATTCTTTGTATATTTATATACCTACTTCTTAGATTTTGATGTTTATAAATAACTAGCTTTTCGCCCGCGGCTTCGCCCGCGTAGAATTCCCTTATATCGCGCGACATGGTAAGGAGTATTTTCTTCCCATTAAAAAGTATGGTTTGTTATTTCCCACGTTTCCGAGCTCCATCTTGATACCAAGTTTCATCAAAATCGGTTTGACAATAACGAACTTTCATACAAACTTTCATCCCCTCTTTCAACCCTTTCTACCCTTTTTTCGCGATAAAAAGTATCCTATGTCCTTTCCCAAGTTCAGTTGTATCTTCATACCAAATTTTATCAAAATCCGTTCAGTGGTTTAGGCGTGAAAGCGTAACAGACAGACAGACAGACAGAGTTACTTTCGCATTTATAATATTAGTAGGGATTAAGTCTAAGTCTAGAAGTTTTATACTATGAAGTTTTTGATACTCAACGATAATTTTAATTTAAAAATAGTTGAGATTCAAATAAAATAAACTTTTAACATATATTAAAAAGGATAAAATTTATTAAATGATAATACATACAAAAAATATTTTATCATAATTAAAATAATGTTAACATGGATGGTTATTGGTTGACAACAATTCTTGTATTAAAGAAATCTATTGCAAAAAATCAGTACAAGCATTCATAAATACAGCACGTGAAAATCAAAATCGTGCAAGAAATTTGAAACAACAATCTATCAAATGTATGTATGACCTCGTAATCAATGTCCTCCGAGAAAGAGTCACATTATTCAAATTCACTTGTGATATGATTAACTGGGAGCGCAATAAATCACCGACGACGCATGCGCACAACGCATAACAATTAACTACTATTTCAATTAAACCGCCGCAGATTTATAACATTTCTAATTTATACACTTTTGCCGTGTCGACGCGCTCTGGGTATTGGCTTGGTGCGATTTTTCACGCTTCAAGTGCTGTTTAACTGATAGCTTCTTTTTATTGTCTCGGACAGGAGATTAGTTGAATTGTACTATTGTCCAGTCGAACTGGATAGAAACATAATTGTTAAGAATAAACATGTCAAAAGTCCCCATCGATTCCATGTGTGAAAAATGGATATTAGTGTCATAGGTAAAAATTTAGTGAGCCAAGTAATTGTTTTATGTTTTTAGTTTTTTTTTTCTTTCTATAACGGAGAGTTTTATCCAATAAATCTACAGGAAAAAAACGGTTAAGCCTAAAATTGTTAACAAAATGTTTTTTTTTGTAATTTGTAATTTTGACATCTGTGAAGTGTCATTGTAATCATCAAAATTGTTGTAAAGATAGCCTAAATAAGTTATGAAAATTGCATTCGCCAGATGAAAAAGGGGGGTGGTTTTGCTATTTTTTTTTTTCAGGGTAAGATATCCATAAGGATAATAACCTAAATATCGTAAATAGTACTACAAAATAATAAAGTCTCAATAAAATTATTATTATAAAAACACCCGACTGCTAAAATTAATGAATTGAAAAGAGAAATACACGTAGTACATACAAATTATTCAAATAAAGCAATGCCTCTAAATAATACTTATTTTTCTCTTTTCAGTTCATAAATTCTAGCAGTCGGGTTTTTTTGTTTTTATAATTATAATTTAATTTCAACAGTGTATAAATAATTAAATCAAAAAGAATCTAAATTAGGTACCCTAAGATATTTTTTTTTTGTTATGACAAATGTCTACTTTGACCGGATACAATTGCGTGGGTAAAAGCATAATTAAGTTTTTGTTTATCTTTATTTGATTTTATGTGGTTTTAATTTCACTGGTTTGGCTGTAATTTATTCAGAGGAGGAAAATAACTATCTAGAAAAAACGAAAAGATTAGATATATACAAACATTTTAATACTTAAAGAATACAAATTAAAATTTAATTGACATATATAAAGTACTAAGTAGATAATAGATTTACCTAGAAAAAAAGCGAAACTATATGAGATATAAGAATAAAAGTGAAGTTGTGTGTAGGAAATTTATCTTATTAGAAATAAAGAAATGTTTCAGCGATAGTTTCTCGGCAATCGGGCCGAGAAGAAACGGTTGAAAAAATTACAAAAGAAGATGCAGGCCGCTGCAGAGAAAAAAGGCGGGAAAAAATGACACGTATTGTATATTTTTTTTTTATTATTATTGTATACATGGCATAGACAATACTTGTTTATTATGGTCAGTAGAATATTTTTGAATATTTGAATGATATTAAGATAAGTGTTAATGTCATTCTTTTATGTAAAAACATAGGTACGTAAGTATTCTTTGTGGTTTTTGGTATGCGTTATTTAATGTATAATATGTATATTCTTTTTAAATAAATAAAAAAATTAATAAAATTTACTTACGTCACAAACACATGCTTACAACAGATAATATAATACTACTATAGGTACCTACTAGTGCTTCTTTCCTTTTCCAACGAATAATAAGTACAACTTTACATCACAATTGGTCATTGTACGATTACAATTTTGTATTCCATAAATCAAAGGAAAAGACTCACTCATTTATAAACTGTTTTTGTAAAAAAATTGCTAAATTCTGAGGAAAGGTCCCAAAAACGATGTCCTGTATGGACATCAGTTACGTTGTACCAACCCATACTTTACTTAAACGCCACCACGCCCACTAAATGTCACTTGAATACCATGTACTTTATTTTCACATTATTTTTTATTTATGGTGAAATTATTTACCAATTATTTTTAATCATCAATTTATGGTAAATTAGTCGTGCCATATCACGAGAACCACTGTGACCTTATAATCCAATGTCATAATTTTTAAGATTTGGTATGTGACATGACCTTTCACGTCCTCAATTTAATAATAAGGTAAAACGTACCTACCTATGCATGAACTGACTCGAAAACTGTAATATGTAGGTAAGTAAATAAAATGATTTAACAGGCAAATTTTATATGGCAGTCGTTGTTTTTAAGACTTAATAAACATTGGGGCAATAGTTTGTATACTATTTTTACTAGCTTTCCGCCTGCGGCTTCGTCCGCGTGGTCAAAGGTTACTCCCACGTGAATGTAATATTTTGCCGCAATAAAAAGTAGACTATGTCCCATTCTAGCCTCCTATCTCCAGACATTAAAATCATACCATAAAATCGATACATAACGACATTAAAGAAAGGCAACGGAACAAACACCTTTGCACGATTGCATATTACAATAAGGATTTAAATAAAGAAGATACATAAGTATTATAATAAATAAAATTAAAAATGACTTACTACACCTTTAAACACAAAAAGGTAAGCAAAAATTAATATTGATTGCAAATATGTATTCACGCAACCTCGTGTTATTTAGACTTTTATTTTCTGATAAAATAAATGGAAACAGGTACCTGTAGTACGTATAAATAATCTCCTACGGTTTTACGGCAATCACACACTGTAATAAAGGAAGCGCAATTTGTCACAATTCCCAGCTACACGACGAGTTTTATGGCATTCAGTGTGGTGTCATAAAGCAATAAAATAGAAGTTGGAAGCGCGAACAAACCAATAGATAATGAAGTTTTATTGGTCAGTTTTACAGCAGTCCCTGGGCGACAGTGAGGGCTAGTAAATGGCTGTAACGTACACGCAAACGCCCCCGGATTGGTGTGGGATGGTGGTACCAGTGTTTACATAAACACTGATGTTCTCAGAATAACTATACATAGCTGGCGGTGAATGTTCTAGAACGAGTATACCTATTCTATACAGTGTAGCTCATTTATATCATTCTGAGTTCATTCAAACTGCATGTTAATTAAAATCTAATATTCCAATTAAACAATAGGTTTATATAAGTAGATTAACCAAAGTTACACTCATTTCATTTATGAAAAATATCAAATAAATAATCCTATCCCTTTTCCAATACATATGTCCAATTGGTATTCATATAATTTAAAGTATTCGCTAATGATTGGCTTCAAGCCGCTTATTCACTAGATGAAAAAAATTACCTGCGCATGTAACCCTATTAAATTTTGTTTTCCAACCGACAGCCGTGTCAGTTTTTGTAAACATTTTTTTACACACGATGTCATTAACAGGCCAATTTTATCGCTACTTCTTTCTTGCACTTTTTTGGCGCATCCATGCGTCATTTATCTTTTTAGTATATAAATCGTGAAGCAAATTCATACTTAATGAAGTAACAAGGCTAATTTATATCCTTCCAAAGTCTGCGGACATATATATCGCGGTGACGAGATAAAGACTGGACAGCTTGTCCGCGTAATCTCTTTGATTCTGGTTTAAATATCAATTTACTGGTTCTAAAGAAATATCTGCCGCTAAAAATTTATCCTACGCAAACTCTTACATTTCACTCTTTCTCAGGGACTTAAATAGAAAAGAGATGAGATGGACACGTTTCTTTTAAAGTTACCAATGGCAATTATTCTACTTTTTTGAAATAAAGTTACATAAGAATATTAATTTATTAGCACATATTTCAAGTAACTCAATAAAATTAAAAGACTTGCAGCAATTTATTAAAAGCTGAAGATAATAATTTTATTTAGTATCAATATTAACATACGTGCAACGGCAATGTATTAGACAGCACCAGTATAGAATAGTGTGAACAGTAACTTATCAACAGTACTTGTAACTTTATTGATAGCTGCAATTATAGCGAAGTGACTATTAAGTAGGCAGTTCAGTAACGATAGCGCGCCTAGTTTATAGCCCCTAGTGTGGTCCTCCGTATGGAGCAATTAATGGATATCGCGAAAAGCGATATTCTCAATGCATGGGGCTACACAGATTTCATTGCTTTGTTTGTATTAAATTTTATTGCTTTTCTCGAATTTTTGTTTTAGACACACATTGGGTAACGCTGCATTTTCGTTTGACACTTATATTGAATAATTTCTAAGGATTATAAAATGAATAAAAGATTTCAAAAAATACAAATTATTATTAACGACACTCAACAAACAGCTACAAGTAATTACACACAGTAAAACGCATATTAAATTTTACAATGACAACTACATAAATTGTAGTACAAAATTCTTACAAATATATGCAAATTTATACGTAGAACTTACTAACTAAATTAATGTAATTGATTTTATGCAATCAAATCAATATACTAAATAACAGTAGGTACAGGTACACCTAGGTACATTTATAAAGGCATTATACAGAAGCATCGAGCAACCTCGTGTGCGGGTACAGTTAATTAAATAAATCGTTATCGATGAAAGCCTTCAATTCGACTTGGCGTACACGAGGTGAGTAACCTGAATATATTCGCCACAAAGTTTAATTCCATCGGACATTTCCCTCAAACAGTGCTAGCGAATGCGGCGGACACAATAAAGCATGTAGGGAATTTACTACTATCAGATAGGTTTGTATTTTTGAAAGACGTTGTTAAATGGTATCCCAGGTTTATCAAATTTATGGGTATAGTACGGAAGGTACAGTCGAGTCGAGTCGTGTGCGGCGGGGCAGGCCGGGTGACGCGATAGTATCGCTGGGCACGAATGTACTTGAATACTGCACCATTGCTGGATTTCGTGCCTATTTACTAGCTACCTACTGTATATGTAAACGCCTTATATCTTTAACGTTTTATTACGTATTCATTTAGTGGAAATTAAAAACCTTATGATCGTAAACTATGTTGTAATAGATATTTATTTATTTATACTCTTATTTATAGATATCTGCCTAGCGATAAATTTAGAGAAAATTTAAATAATATAAATAAAAAATAGAAAACTAGAATCCATAATATTTATTTGTTTCTACATAATGTTAATATTTATATACAGCATACAAATATAAACATGAAATGAAGGATGTAAAACAATAACAATAATTAATGTTTGCGTAAACATTGACACCTTTTTTAAGTTAAATTATAAAAGATAGAACGCATGAAGGTCCCATACCTAATAAAGTAGCCTAGACTGTCTAGATGTCGTGTGAACAAACTGCTGTTAGGATATTAAGATAAGATTGCTAACGATAACAAAATGTCCATTAGTTAATGTTAACGGAACCCCGGGCTTGTGAGGATGACCTATGCCTTTACCTAACAATGTTACTTAATATTTACCGACTGAGTTACTGACAAATTCTTTCCAATTACTATTATTATATTTATTACACCGCAAATGTACGAGCAGTTTATAATATAATTGTTATCTGATGTACTCGCTCCGCAATTGAAGATTGATATCAACACTTATTTAATCTCCAACAATATAAGCCTTTCCGCCAAAGAACTACCTACCTACCACTCTTCGTATATTCTACGCTATTTATCTCAGCGTTACTCGATCGTGGGCGAAAAATAAAAGTTTCCGTTAAATTCTCGAAAGTGAATGAATATAAAAACGCTATCGATAAATAACAGGGTTGAGCGACATGGCTCGCGTCGTGGTGACTCCACATAAGAAAGATCTCTCATCTCGACTCAGCTGCCGGACTGGCATTCGTGTATATAATGATATATGCACCGCCCGCAACGCGCTCCTTTAGAGTACCTACACTCATACCCACGAAACAGGTTCACGACAGGAGCCTTATAAAATTGCAATATTTTAATAAGAAACCGCCGCTGAATATCAATTAATTTGCTATATAAAAATAAAAACGTCGGACGCATCGTAATGATTAATCCAGCATGCATTATTCAAGTTTTTATCTAATTAACTCGCGTTTTGAGGTGGAATTTTTTAATAAATGCCATTAAATGAAAATTTTGCACCTTACTTTAAACATGTAACGGAATTTGTCTTCGAAGCGTGTACTACATTCAAAGGTATTACCATAAAATATAAGTGCTTTTTAACTCAAAATAAAGTTGAAGTCTATCTATCTCATAGCCTAAAATTATGATCAAAACCAGACCCAACTCAGTTTATTTATTTTTAGGTAGTAATATTTCCTTATACAATTAATTTAATCCGTTTCATGTAAAATTTATAATAAATAAATTGAAACGCGTAGGTATAATAAAGTTTTATACATATTCATGTACTCTACGTCAAATAACTTTCACGTTATGATTTACATAAAAACTTGAAATCGCGTTCTCATACCTCAGTAAAATTAAGCCGTTTAAAAATTCGCCTTTCGCGATACGTCGCCATCAGACCAGCCAATAATTTTTCTTATCGGACTAAATAATTATCAGTTATCGTTGAATTGATTTAGGTCGAGGACCCAAAAATGGCGCCCATATATGGTCAGCAGCATCAACCCTATATTTTTCCGTATACGTTTACTCGACGTTCGAATCGCTTAATTCGAAGCTATGTCAATAAATATTTGAAGCACATACTTATTCCTTTTCGAGCGTCGTGAAAACTATTTGCTCATACTCTCAGTGAAATTTGAGAAAATTGCATGCTATTAAAATAATTGCAGAAATAACTTGGTATAATAAATATGCTCGAGTCAATGATTTTAAACGCATATTGCAATTCAATTATGTAACGCTTGCGATATATGTACCGCTATTTGACATTTATCAACATCACAAGCCGACCAAACAAGTAGATAGGCATGCTGGTGGATCTGTTTTACTGACCGTACCTCGGGCTCAGCTCAAAGAATCCATTTTTTAGTGTTCGTTTGAATGTTTACGTTTCTGTATTAGACATTCGAGATGAAAATCTTCATAGCAAATTAAATGAATCTTAGATGTTCATATCATCATTCGAACAGTGATGAAGCCATTATAAAAAAATAGAGGCATCCACCCTTTTCCTTTTGTATTGTTATCTATAGATATTCATACAAGTATTTAAATAAAGTACATCATTTTAAGGATACGATAAATGAGAAGGGTACTTTACGGTTATTTTAATTTCATTTTGACTTTTATCTTTCCGATTGTTAATAAAATGTTATGGTTTTGCACATCGAAAGCACCGTTCACATTTCGATAGCCGAGGGAGGCGGTCGGAAAACATCAAAAGGCTCGACTTAGTAAATTAAAACATTGAGGCAGCTATCCATAGACGTCTCGCTTGGACGATTTCAAAAATGGCGTCGGGAATCGGTTGGTGACGAGTAAGTTTTTCGCAACCGTCTCCACTCGATAAATAATGCCGCGGACTTTGACAAAAACTTACCTAGTCCTGTTCGGTGGCCGGCGGCGCCTCCCCTCTCCCCGCCCGCCTTGCCTCTCTCTTTGCCCGCACTCTTCCCGTAGTCTTTTTCTGCCCATTCCACGGCGCTCGCGCAATCGCAAACTCGTCACTTTCATTACTATATTCCTAACTATTTACACGGCTACGTGCTAAATAATACCTACTTATGTTTATGGCAATTTGTTTAACTTCACCGACTATGAAATCTGCAGGAACACGACCACGTTTACACTATACTTATGCGAGAGTATTGAAGGTTAGATGGCGCGGTTAGTCTGTCTACACACGAGTCCGATATTCCGGTACATAATTTATTTAACTTATGACTCTTCTTACTTAGCTTTAACTTTAAGGGTACGAGACCGAGTCTCTTTGGTAGGCATATTAATTTGTACAATGTAATTATAGTTCGTTTCGCCGACGACGATGGGCGCTAGCGCTACGGTCGCTCATAATCATATCACTACAATAGAGCTACACTATGATACACGGAAGAGATTTCTACAAATTGCACTGGTTTTCAAACGCGAACATCTAAGACGATAGCGCGAATTAAAATATACGTAAATAATTCAATAAATCAACAAAAACAAAACCCGAAACACAAAATAATACGACCCGTTTCTATACTAACATTAACAGTTTATTCAACGCTCATACAAAGAAACACGTCTGATTCGTGACAATCGATTTAAAAAATAATCACAACAACCGAACAACACTTAAATAACGAAAATAATTACAAACAATTTACAAACACAAAATAGGGACAGTTCGGATTGCAATCGTATCACTGCGCTACGCACGCACGCGGCTCGCGGCTCGCGGCTCGCGCCTAGTGCTCGGGGTGGCCCTGCGCGGCCGCGGCGGCCGCCGCCGCAGCCGCAGCTGCTTTCTGTGCTTGTGCCTGCTTCTCCTGCTCATTTAATTCTTTTATCGCCTGAATCTCCTTCTTAAGCTTCATCCTTCGATTCTGGAACCATATTTTTATTTGCCGCTCCGTAAGACAGAGCGCGTGCGCCATTTCGATGCGTCTCCTCCGCGTGAGGTAGTGGTTTGTGTGGAATTCCTTTTCTAATTCTAGCGTTTGATATCTCGTGTACGTCTGTCTCCCTCGTCTTCTTAGGCCGTTGGCTCCTGAAACAAATAACAAAAAGATTAGTCCTCGATCGTTGTCAAGTATAACAAAAAGTTCGAATAACGTCGGTTAGTCGTTTGATAGTCATTGAATGGGTTCGGTTGTCTACATGTTGAAATGACGTTACAATTGCTTGTAGCGACCGTTTCATTTGATCCTGCCATCAATATTGATGAATGATATGCTAGTAGTCATCCAAAGGTCGTTGTGAATCTTTAAAAGATAAAATTATTTAGTTACATCTTAAAACGTATGGCTTAAAATGCATACAATTCATAGGGCTCATTACTGAATACCCGCGTAAAGGTCGAAACGCAAGGAACATTATTAATCTTCGTTGAGCCTTCCTTACTGGAAAAGCTTTTGAATTGGTTACCGAGAACCCGATTCACGGGAGCGATAGCCGAGTAGGGGCCACATGCCCGCGGCTCGTGAAAATTCGATCACGTTCAGGGCTACCTCCGTAACAAAGTAATTGGCTGATATGACGTCCTACCGCGTCGCGAGCGCATAGCATTGTAGCATTTTTAATATGAAACCATGATCTGACTTCTAATTGGATAATTCAAACTATTTAAATATATATTATGGGTATGAATGAAGTAATATAAAAGCATTGCTTTATGTACTGGTATATAAATATTTATGAATTCGAGAGCCTTTCGACATGTTGGACATGACATGACATAAATAAATAAATAAATAAATGTTTCGAATATTATTTATAATTAGTACTAGTTAGAATTGTAATTGATTGTTTTTGTATTGATAACCCTTAGACCATCCTGAAGATGCAATTATGCATAAAAAGCATTTATTTCTCGTTGCTAATTTTTTTAACTTGATAATCATATCCAAAGTTAATGTTATAAACATTATTGGAAGCTTTTATCTTCATCGTATAGTTAAAATATAACTAGAAAAAATGTAAGTATACCTTCAACACAACATAAATTAGTCGGCGAATATTCAACATAAAAACGTTATCGTAAAATCAATATGTGTAGGCAATATGGTCAGCCGCTGATAGGTGTTCCATTGCAGTAAATTATACGATCAACTTCCACCATAAATGAAATGTACAACCGGTTGATATAAATAACGTGTCAAAAACCAATCAAGGGCTCAAAAGACCAAACACGCAAGTAACACGTTGCCTTTGAAGTTGATACAAAAATAAAAGCACTTTAAAACGAGGCCGAAGAACGCTTCTCACAGTGTAAAAGGGTTGGCAAGCGATTTAATGGCTTAATTATCTCAAGTAGTGGGAGCGGGCAGCTTAAAGACCACAGCGCATGTATGCGTTTATCTATTATATTGAAAGAGTTCAAGTCACGGGAGGCAGACATATTTATTGAACTATGCACTAACTGAATCTTTCCATTCGTAATTTACTGAGCAATTCTTTATGGGAACAAAAATAGAGTATTTGCGTTTCATTATAACAATTTTCAAGCACCAAATTTTAAATGCCTAACGAAATGGATCTTTATGTCAGCTAAATAATTATAAAACATGGGTCTGAAATACCTTAGAAAAGAATTTTCTTAGTGTAAATTTTAAAACGCCCTCACTTCAGGAGTTAAGTGCACCTTTTTAATAATTAACAAATTTATCTGCGGGCGGTTAATTGAGTGACGCTAATTGTTTGAGCCACAAAAGCCTCTGCTACGAGTCGCCGTAAATATACTGGGACCTTTTCTTGCCGCTGTATATAGCACAAGTAGGTACTTTCATGTAATCAATCGACGTTAATCCCATTAAAAAAGCAATGAAAGAAGAGAACAAAAAGATATGTATTTTTTATTATTTTGTCTAAGCGAAGAACGCCGTTTGAAGAAATTCTACAATGCAGTCGATTGCAACAATGTGCACTTTGATAAATAAGTATAATTAAATCCCCGATACGTATGTAAAAGGAAACCAAGTAATTACTCCAATTTCATACCATATAAAAACACAAACTTGTTATCGTCTTTAGTCCGTAGGATAATTAATATATATTAAAGAGCGAAAAGAAAATAAACGAATATGAAGTCTAATTAATGCCAGTGATTTCTGTCAATTTGTGCCTTATAAATTCTCTTCAAAATCTGGCGTATACCATAAAAGCAATAAACATGACACAAATGGCTTCATTAAGGCATTGGGCGGGTCTTTGACTAGCAAAAAAGATGTGTGGTGAGGCCTTAATAGGTAAATAATGACACCGAATGTTTCCGTAAGCAGCAAATCTGAAACATCATCTGTGCATCTGTGTCGAGTTCCGGCGTTGAATATTGTAGGGCCCGCCCTTACGAAATTCGCTTCAAATCACATACTAAAGTGTATATATGAGTCACAGATACGTATTTAAATGAAGAAATAATGATTAAGCGTAGTATATATGCAAAACAAAAACAAAAGTCAAGTATGCTAATTAACACTCAATCCACACTGATGGATAAGGAATAAAATGTGAATTATCCATTCTTATTTTCTTACACTAGAGGAGTAAAAAGCATTACTTCCACGGAAATCGAGACGAACCATTCCCAAGACCCCTGAACAAGTGTCAGGCCCAACCCGTTTTGCAACACGTGTCTCGAACAAAAGAAACTCCGGCAACTTACCCGCTTTCCTCCTGCCAAGCGACAAAAGGATTGCGTAAGTTTATATTAGTCGTAAAGAATTTTGAACTAAGATCTATAGTCTGTAAACCGCTCGTAATTCTCAATGGTCCCGCAATTGCGGGGGACATTCGCAACAACTGTTGTTTGCTTCGATGTTTTAATTGTTCGTAATTCGTAAAACTTTTCTTCGTGATTTACACCCGCTGTTCATTCCATCGGCGTCTAAGACTGATTTTTTTACGCAACATGTGCCGCAGCTTGACACAGGATGTGGTTATTTACTCTTGAGGGGTCGTTAAGGCTTGTAAAAACATTGATTTTATTATGTGTGAAAGCCACTAACTAGAATAAGAGATAAAGACGTGGCTATTGAGACGCATAATTGCAAGCTTAATGCGCAATCACATGCCCACGCGTGTAATTTTCTACGATAGAATTATGCAAATTTAATGCCTCTTTCAAAGTCGAATATACAAAACTATTATAGACCAATATCAATTTCAATTTATTAACACAAAAATATATATAATTCTTATTCATGTTAATACATACTGAAACGAGTGTCATAACCTATAAAGAATAACTCGTCAGTCTTGTACACGATTTACTAAGTAAAAAATATAAGACAATAACGGTCAATTTTACACAAAACAAGTTTTAAAATCGGTCGCTTACTTTTCCGAATTCCGCTTATTACATATTCAGAGGCAGCCAGTTGACCGAGCTTATAATTTTTATTGGTAAATCGAATCGAAAATTACGAAATGAACACTTTCAGCGACAGTGAATATATTTTGATGGACGTTAATGCGTCGATACCTAAAGGCGTTTTACATATGAGCACATGATGTAGGTGAGGTAGCGTTATACAGGTAACGCGGCGAGCCTACAACCTGGGTGGTCCAACCTCTGTGATCATTCGATATATAATACCTGTTAATGTACATAACAACGTTTATGTCGGTCGAGTTTCGTGTCTCGCCGTCTTTATATAGATTCGTGTTACATGCTGAGTAATTAAATTCGTGTTCAACTTTCGATGCTCCTTTTTTATAAATAAAATTTTAATGGTGATCCATATATTTTTATTTTAATCAAATTATAGGACGTCGGAGACTTTATTAACAGTTTCTGTATTGCTTCGCTATTTCTTATTAGTTTCCTGCACCTTATTTGAAATAAGTAGTTATAATGGTATTAAAATGGCGCCCAGAGCGTTCTCACTGCATAAATAAGAAACGTAGGCACGTGTGCGCGTGTTAATTATAATAGAGTAGAAGATGCCGCTATCTTCCCAGCGACTTCCAATCAGACCACTAGATGTGTATCGACTTAAGAGTCTGCTTGTTATCTCAAAAACGCAATATGAATAATACATTAGTCACCGGCGCAGCATACTCGAGTACTTAAATTGGCAAAGCTTAATTGACTCAAAGTTGAAAATGAAACACGCTCGAAGCGTGGTTTTCTTACATACGAACGAGAATTTTTTATTCACTCTGAATCCGCCACGGAATCAATTTAAATTGGTTATGTGGGATTCTGGACGGAGTGTACGGAAAAAGGATTGAAAATTTGAAAACAATAGCGAAATTAAGTGCCTATAAGATAAACAACTTCTTTCGTTCATCCCATCTCAGACGTTATTATGACATTAAGGGTTAAAGGAACTATTTATTTTTTCGCAATTACTTTATATTTGAAATTGAATTTTTACAACTGTCTTCGGATGTTATTTATGAGATAAGTTCGTGAAGAACGTCGATAAATTTTGCAAACGTGTATAAACTACAAATTCTATAGCGATAAAACATTATGCGACCGCAATCAGTGGAATATGATAAATTGATATAAACTGCATTGAAAGCACCAATTTGTTTTTCCTTGTAATCATTGCAATAATGGAATTTAATGAATATTTACATAATGTAAACAATTTTCTTTATACCTATACAAACAGCTAGTGCAAACTGCAAAATGAGATGGTGACCAATCGTAAATAACGGTTTCCGCCGCCAATCAATACGGCTTGTGTAAAAAGTTAGTTATTATCATAATTGCGAGGCAGTAACAACATGCCACGAAATACTTTCGAGAAGTTTTATCGAGAAAATTATCATTTTCGCTGGCGAATTGACGTTTCGAGCGAAGTCTTGCTATCTTTATAAAATTAATAAGCGGTATTTATAATAAATGCAAATTGGTAATTGACGGTATTTAAGTTTACGTTCTGTTACTCGTAGCTCGTAAATCGTTATATAATAAATCCCGCGGACTGTATGTACCTACGTAATTTATATAGCCACTGCCCTTTACACTTTACATGGGCATATGTATTATTTATATCACGCACGTTATAAAGTTACGCCTTCGACAACGGATGCAATTCATGACAGCCGCAATATTGGAGTTTAAACGAGATGTTATCGAAATTGAAGAGATGTACCCTAAACAATGTTCGAACCCTTTTGACATCGCTTTTCGATATGCTGGACCCATATTAGCTCATAGATCAGGCTCGAAAGCAATAAAAATTGGACGTCCCTCCGGGATTAGGACAAACCCTGACGTATGTGGCATGTAAAACCCTGAGACTTTCTCCTTCAAGGGGACAATGCGAACTTATTTAAAAATCAATTTAGCTTCTAACGCCCTCGACTGTGCAATAATATAATGTATACAGCACATTTCCTTGCCGATAAAATATGATCAATACATTCGTTACTCAAAATATATGGCGCATAAATCAATAACGGCGTACTGATACTGGATTTACGAGATCATTCAGCTCATAACATGAATAACACAAAATGCATGATATCTATATTCAATCGAAAATCGTAAAAGGGAGCACGTAATTTAAATTGGCACAAGCATTGACGCGAATAAATACAACAAAAAGCAAATCACTGAAACCACGCTAACAAGATGCAGCTGTTGCGATGTCTCAAGCGGAGACCATTTTGAAAAACTCGTTAGTCCTCGAAAATAGAATATAAAATGTGTCACTCCTTCCCTAATAAATCAGCCGTGATTAATGTTTGTTTGTAACGAAGCGCTCCGTGTGACGGGGCTGTGCCTCATTGGGTGGCGTGGTGGCCATATTGCACAGGACTTGTAGCTGTCAAACTTTGAAATATCGCTGGTCGCTTTCTACCCTCGGATTAGACTACGTCTTATCTTAAAATAACGAGATAAGTACAAAACACGGAATCGCAAACGTAACATCTACCTGAGAATTTATCGCCTAAATAAAAAACGAAAGATGAATTTCCAAATGTTATTTTGATTTCACGGACATTTCTGATAAATTGTCGTTTTGTTCTGGAGGTGTAAAATTATAGCGCTACAGTGACTGCAAAGGAATATGTGTTGATTTATATTTTGACATAAAAGCCAAAACATTCGTTTCTATTGTAAAAATCAATTTATTATCAAATAAATTGGACAAGCCACGCTATTCTTGTTACAAAAAATGGACTAAAGACATTGACTAAATATTATTTATTTATATGTATTTTATCTCTTGCTGATGCTATTTGTTATAAAGAAAAAAAAACATAATATTTATACGGTTTCTACAAAATCCAAACTTTATTAAAGTCGTCTCAGAATTATCATTCATAGCATATTATCTCAGTCAAACAAATCATGAATCTTCGTACTTTGCCTAGTTGATCGGATAAGTTTTATTGTCCCGGTAACAAGTTTGATTGCAGGCCGGAGACCGCAAAGTAGACATTTACCTACCACGTACCCATTGGTTATACAAATCATAAACTGTCAAACGTGCCGATATCGTCCTTAAGTTAAGACATTAGGGTCGTTATTTTCAGTGAAAAAGCTGTACGTGAGTGGAGCTAAAGTGTCCGTTCGAGTGAACCGCCAATTTGCGATTTAACGTATGTAATGTGAGTACGTGAAAGCGAATCATACAATTCCGATAATGATCTCCTCCGATCTCATCCATGTAAATGTCTGAAATAAGAGAATAGCGGCTGCAAACTTCAGGATACCTTTGACATTTTCAATATTGTATTGTTCGTTTTGCTTTAAGCGCTCATCACTTAGTATATTCATTTAGTATATATTACGTTAATTATAATTTTGCAAGAACTTCAAATACTATAAAATATATAATAAGCCTCTTAAATTATAGATTATACGTAATTTTTATTGTTGCAATAAATGTTTAAATGTAAGTCCACTCTTCCCTGTGTCATAAAACATTACGCTAATTATTTAAAATTTGATAATACGCTACATATTTCATGCGCTATTCAATCGGTAGTTTGTTTTGAAAATATATGATTGTATTGCAAATTCACCTGACTTTTTTCACAAGTTCAAATTCCGGTAGCTGCGGTAAGTTAAGTTGGAGCAAGTTTCTAAGTTAAGTTTCAAGTTGGCAAAGAAACCACAAAGGCAGGACTAACTAAATCTCCGGATATATGAAGTCTGGAATTTCATGCACATAATAATCGGTATAAATTAAGAAGTAGGTATTGGATTAGAAAAACAGCTCAGTGTAAAAGAGTTAAGAGTATTATAATAAAGTTTATATATATTTCGTTAGTTAGTCTTACGACACAAATAAATTGAAATTATTACAAACAAGTCTTCTTATTTACATACTTTTTGCGCTACATGAAATAAATGGACCGAGTAATATTAAACAATCTAGGTAGATGTATTTTTATCAAAGCAAATTGAGCAAAAAAAGTTTAAGTTTGAATCATTATACATAAGTTAGTTATGTGAAAGTAAGTACTGTTTGCATTGCGCTTAAATGCAAGTTTGGTCGTTGAGGCAGGGATTTCGCTAGGATTTTGTCTGCGTTTGAAATAAATTTACCAGATCTGCAGTCTGAATGTGTTGAGACATTGCAGTTTTTAGCCAAGAGTTATATCTGTACGAACAAAGGAATATGCAAACTAAAAGAGTATTATATTTTCGTCTATATATTTACGGGGTATTTTGAGAATTTATGGTTTTGGGTTTCACTAAACACTACTAACATAGTTTTTTTAAACAAATTATTACTAACAAAATGAGTTTTTACAGTTGCTCGAATAAATAAATGAAAGAACTAAACGACCATGTTTTTCGATACTTATTGGTACATAAAGTGTCCATACGTATGATGGAACTTTTAGTAACCTGCAATTGCATAACATTACAACACTAATAGTTGTGTAGTGTAAAGAAACAAAGCTGAAGAATTTATTACAAACTAAACACATATCGATGGCGATGTCGCGCCACATCAAGCCATAAAACGTTCTCCCCGAAACCTGTGTCAATAAAGATAAAGGAAAACTAATATCAAAACAGGAATAGGCACGTGATAAGAAAACATTTATTCCCTATGTTTAATGCATGATTTGTCATAATTTTCCAGCCTCCCTTGTCTGTCCGTTGTTTTGTATCTAGCGGAGCAATGGGCGTTTATAATTTATTGCTTATCTTATTTATTTCGGACGAGAAAAATTGTTTGGGGGAAAGATTGGAAGCAATGTCAGGGTTATTAACAAATTTCTGTCGAGATTGCGGGTCTCAGTTGTCTATTCCATATTTTGTTGGAAAGCGAATGTAGGTGGTTATGTATAAAATTAAAAAGGTTTAATTTGCCAAAACTCAAAAGGATAAAAGTTTACTGTGGATTTTAGGTCAGAATTCACTTTTCATCTGAAATTTAATCGATGGGCTGCATAAAAATTTTCATAATAGAAACAATAATAAAAGTTATCGTAGCTAATTTAAAAGATAAAAGTGCAACATTCAGTTTATATTTGCCCCTCAGTAAGCGGCAATAAAACTGCGAATCAAAAGTTCCCAATAAATCACAATATGGCGTCCGCTGCCCCGTGTTT
Source organism: Zerene cesonia (assembly GCF_012273895.1). NCBI lineage: Eukaryota > Metazoa > Arthropoda > Insecta > Lepidoptera > Pieridae > Zerene > Zerene cesonia. The sequence continues at coordinate 5,960,643 of NC_052104.1, read as the reverse complement.
GCTCTCGCCCACATAATCCGTTCATACGGCGGTAAATCCATCCAACGGTGTCGAGCTCAGTACTAAATCATCATAAGAGAATCCCTCGCTATAAACACGTACAAGAACTAACTATTCTTCACTTTTTATTTCACCCAAATCCCCATCTTCGATCGAGAACATTAAAATAAAGTTTTAAAGTTGGAAAGTATTTTCGTTAAAATTCCAGAATCATTATCAGATCGTTCTCTGTCGCGTGGTGCTGTGAAAAACTAGCCAATATATTCCAGTCGTTTTGTTCGATTTCCGCGGCGGTGCCGTTACTGAAAAAGTTTGCATCGTAATGCAATCGTGTGGCATTAGTTTTGCAGTTTATCAGCCCGTACTCGCCGCTGCAAAAGCTTTGAGGGATTAATACGGTAGCACGCTGTGGAATAAATTATTCGTTTACAAAATACAATTTACACTCGTCCGTAATTAGCATGTATTTATACATGTGCAATTATATACTGAGGCCGTGTACTTAAAAACTTGTGACAGCGGCATGCTGTACATATTTAAAAATTAAATTTCGCGTACACGTTTCCGCGTATAATAGAACAAAAAACTCACATCGGCGCAATTATGTGCACTTAGCTGAGCCGGCATTTCAGTACATCAAAAATAAAATGAAGTTGTACAACAATAAAAAGTTGACTAAACAACAAGCGCTCATGCAATATTTGTTTGTACATCGCAATTTTTAGTTGAGGGCAGTGAGCTATCGCTGCAATTTGACTTTTTCGGTCGATTTATGGGAGTCGGTGCGCGGAAAGTGGGCAAACAAGCGGAATTTGTTGGAGCAAAGGGCTATTTTTTAGTGTTGCAACTCTTTATATCAGTCACATGTCTAGCTGGTGGATTGCGTACGTGATTGATGTGTTTACGGTAGTGCATGGCGTGGATAACATGATGCATGCGTGCGCAACAAAGCTAAATTGTAGTATTGATTGCTGCAACTTGCTAACTGCATGCGTGTTTATTAACTAACTTTTATGGTGGAATTTGTTTGAAAATACATATCTTATGAATAAATTAAAAGTGGCTAGGATATTAAAAGCACTAGGCAATCTTACAAATTCATTAACAATTTCCACGATTTTTATTATATTGCAATTGATTATAAGTAAATAATTTTGTTACATAGAACCAAAATGTTTGTGAATCTTCCAAACATATATGCATCTATATTTAAAGTCATCTGTATTCATGTGGGCATATAGCTGACATAAAAAGACAACAACATACACGTTTACTCGAACTAGTCACATTTACATACGAGTTTCGTAACAATAGCTTCTGTGATCAGTTAAGTTTGTTAGTCCGTCTCTACGTCAGTACTGGACATGTAGATGAAGGCGATAGGCGGCCGCCAACGTCGCAATAGCTGGCGTCGTTTTGTTAAAGGAAATTGTGAAATATGTCCAACTATGTACCTAAGTAGTAGTATTTTATTCGTCTTGTTATAGATAAATATATTGGGAACGTCTTAAACGAAATGATTAAAAATACTTTCGAATAATTAGCAGTAAACATTGACTTGACATGTTTACATACAAGATTATGGTATAAAACGAGACCTAAATATGTGAGCCAATATATCATCACTTTATTTTTATAATATATAAACTTGATGAGAAAACAAATAACGGAGGGAATAGTAACATAAATTCTCCTTACGCTTCTCGTGGGATGTATTAATTCAGGGAGGTCTGATACATTTTTCAGCGAAGTCAAAAGTTTAAATTATGTATCTTTGTTTCGCTTGTAAAACAAACGTTAATCAAACACGAGCAAGAATAATGTTTGTAAAAATAAACTTGAATAGTTCCAATAATTCGGTGCAGCGCGTAGAAAAAAGCAATCGTTACTACTAGTTCAATACCTAGTAATTACAGATATAATTGTAACAAGCTGTAATTCAAGCATTTAAACACTGAATTACAGTGAGACCTCAACTTTTAGAAACCTTATTACCTATTAGTTTTACAATATCAATGGGTATATGGCTTAATATACATATATGTGTACGTAAGTCTTATCTACACGAGCTACATTGGGCTAGTCAGAGATAAACGGCGGGCTTGTAGACAATATTTCATTTCCAATGTCTACAAGATACTTCACTGAATCATAATATGCAAACCGACCTAGAGGTTACTCATGTCTTGTGGACAGCTAGCGGGAACTGTATGCTTTTTTTTTGTGTTTATTATATAATTTAAGAGAAGCATTTCTATTTATTCTACGCGTTTGGACGTTTGTTATTAAAAAACGCGAAAACGGCTTGACCGATTTGGAATACTGATAGGCTGCTACTTTACATTCGGAAGAAATTTTAATGTTTTATGTTCGAAAACATTTATATAAACAAACTTATTTTATAAGCTTTTTTAATAACATTGGGATATATTAGAACAAATTTATCCCTTAAATATCGTGGCTAAAGATTTTACTGTTATAATACTATCGCTACTCCATTCTCGACGTTGTTCTGTAGTCTCTTACAATACCTACAAGTATGGTATTGAGATTTGAGATCAGAAGAATACAATTGTATACGAGCTCTATTACCTTTTACGTAGCAGTTCTTAAATTCACTTTAACTTTGTTCCCGGTATCAAAGAAGAGGAATAAAGTATAAACTTTTAGTATTAAATACGATAACTTATTGGATATGGAAGGAACCCCAGGACTTGTCTCTGGCATCATTGTTTTTTCATTATTCTCTGTAAAAACTACTTTCGAAAGCAATGGTAAATATAATGACAATTCTAAAGCGCTTCTATATGAAATGTAATTAGTTTCAGTTGTAAATTTGATGAATTTGACAACATATTATAATTCAATTATTTGAATATAAAGAATTGAGTTACGAATAGTTCTAACCAAGGAAAACGCGTTCCAACAGAACACGGGTTATTAACTGTAACATATATAGTTAAATAAAAAAAGATTTAATACTCTAGCAAAAAGATCTTTCAAAATACTTGAATAAATCCGCAATAAATAATGTAACTACACACAAGTATATCGCATTTTTGTACATCGAATAAAAATCCTCTCTGAAGAAGGAAACGAATCGTCATAGATAATGCAATAATAGAGATGCGTAAGTACGTATTTACTGTAAGGCATGAATTCAGCCGTTGTTAATTTGTCACAGTGAATTAGCCACGGACGGGGTAAGTGATAGCCTTAGCATGTTGCACCCTGCATGGCGCCAATATGCTCGTAAATGTCGTTACAGCACAATTTAATACCTAACTATGCGCCTAGATGCGTATCTGTTTATATATTGTTGTGCTAATCAATGGTAAACATTCACAATACATGTGTAACGAGAGACTATGAATGGAAATTTACATCAATTACGGGATATAAGATGTTAATAAAGTACATTGAATAGATTTGTTTCCAACTAAGATAGATTTTAAGGTAAGTGCTATTGTATTTTTTAAATTTACAGAGAATTAAGTGTTGTCTATTTAAACTTTCATACCATTTAATAAACATAAATTAGGGGTAAATATAAAATAATCTTTTGATGTTGACATATTATTTTTTGCAATTTCTCAAATACAGTCGTGAACAAAAAACAAAACCCGACCGTTAAATGAATGTTTGCAAAAATTTTATGGCGATTGTATTGTTAGAACGAATCGTAAAAAACTATAAGAATTGTAAGTTTTAACTTCTTACCTTTGTGCACAAGATAAAGGGAGAAAGTTGCGCAACGAATGGTCAGCTTTCTAAAATTCTATATCGCCGGTCCATTGTTCAGAATAAAACTCTTTAAAGAAAGTTACTGGAACAAAGTCCTTCGCCATGGGAGTGTTTTTACAATTGGTGCTAAAAAAATGTACGATTATTAATTTCTGGTTCGCTGTAAAAAATTGGTTCAAATTTAAATAGAAATATTAACCAAAAGATTAATTGATATTGAGTGATGGAAATGAAGCACAACTTTAATTGTTGGCTTGCACAATGAGATCGACACTGTCATTTAAAATTGTAAAGGAGATAATAATTTCCTTTTATTCACAATCACGTTAACGATGCATGTGATAAAATAAATTCAATTGCCCTTTTCACTGCGAATTTACATTATGAAAAATAAATAAGCCAATCGATCATTTCATTATCGTTGCGTATCTCGTTTTAAATTCATAATGTAAGGCGCTAACAGTGGTAATAAACAATGGGCCGCGTGTAATGCAGACGTTTATGATTGTCGAGAAACATGACAATAATGCATCAACTATATCAAGCCTCATTGAGCTAGATGCGCGGTGCATAAATCATCGAATCGGACTCGCAAATAAATCGAATAAAAACTACGCATTGCGCTTTCGATGAAAGGCTTTGTTTTAGACTGAATCGAACTACGCTCTGAATAGAATGCCGTTTTATAATACCAACAGGAGTTATTTCAAAACTACTATGCGATACATTGGTTATTATTCCACATTTTATGCAAAAATAGTGATGAAACGTTACATAATTTAGAGGGTTGTTGTTGTAAAAACAAAAAGCATACAAATTGGGAAGAGCAATAAATACTGTGAAGCGTACATCATAACTCTCGCCCGAAGCCTGAATATAGTGCCGTATACAGAATTTCCACCTAATAAAAGGCCATGTTACGTGTAGGGAACGTTAGACACGCAATTACGAGGCTGCCAGTTTAATTAGACCTGCCCTTCCCGTCCGCATCTTAACTCATGTAACGAAACTGGGGTAAATATATGAAGTACCGCAGACCAAGCTTGATCAGCTAACTTGCTCAGTAAAGTTTCACGTTGAGCGTTAATTAGTGCGTGCCTCACGTTCCTAAACGTGTCCAATGTTTGTCAAATGTCTTCAAAAATAAAACGGCCTCTTGGCCATAGTAAGTGAAATACAGTATTTAATACTGTTTGTATGTGTAGGAAATACAAATCACGTATGTAAATCAAGGCTTGATGACGTTATAATTTCATAGACATTGATCCCAATACGCAGTTACGATAGGTAATTTGATGTAGAGATTAATGTGCGTGACAATTTATTGTCAATTATCGATAGTAACAGGAAGGTGGGATCAATTAACACAAAGACGCAATTGCAAATTACAGTAACTAACTGCATATCTATAGGTCTGTGGTGATATGTTAGATATTGGAGATAGGACAATCTCGCAGGCTGGCACACTCTCAATTTATTACAGAGAGCTGATTCGCTGCCTGTTGATAAATTTTCGTGCCTGGGGATATAAACAGAGCTATTATACAAGCCGAGTACAGTAGGGCACGAATAAAATATTTCAAATTGTATTTCTGTGTAAGTATATACCTTCATATCTCATCAGCCATAGATTACTTTCAGAAGTTATACTCGGACGTTTATTTACGACTTTGTGTTAGAGGAATATCCTCAATATATGTTGTTTTTTTAAGAAAATTAAAGACCTTTTGTGACTCAGTTAGTGATACTTATTATTTTGTGTAAAATAAATCTTCAAAATTGGCTCCAAAACAAAATCATAAAAAAACAATAATTGTATTATATGTAGGTAGTTCAATCATTTTAAAAATGCTTATTCGATATCTCTTTGAAAAAAAACATGAAAATTTCATTACAAAAATGGATATTTCGTAAGCTCCAAGTCTCATTGATTATGAACTGATTCAGGCTTGGCTGAGGTTGGAGGCTAAAGATCGAAAGGTGGCCATTAGATCGTGCATGCATGACTTGGAACCTCGTGGTTATGACGTTTACTTATCTGGGTACATATTTTTTGCTTTGTTCTCGATACCCATGTGTTCCCAATGTATTGGAATTTATCGAGCACAATTTTTGTACGAAATTAAAATTTCTTATGTTTCATCTTATTTTCGCAGAAAACACACCGCAACAATAACAGGTAAGGTAAAATAATTAAAAATGTTCATTTCGCGTTCCAAGTCAAAATGGCCTTTCACACCCATACAATTCTATTTATTTTCCCTCAACGATAACAAAACCGATGATTTAAAAACAAATATTTTATTAAGGAATGTGCATAAAATAAGAAAGTCAAATTGTGGAAAAGCAGCGTCAATTAAAATAACCGTTCATGTACGAACGAGACAAGGGGCTTAATTAAAGCCTTCTAGGCATGTCCACGATATCGACATTTGCACACTTCATTAAAGTGACCACGCGAGCTCTTTCGTACTTTTTGTCACATGACTATTGGCTATGAAACTTAACAGCGCAGCATTTACAGAGTAAGGTGCATGTGTGCGAGGTGTGTATTAGAATAACGATTACATATAAGTGTTATAATTTTTATAACAATTCATTTAAAATATTTCATGATGAAAATTTGATAACGTGACTGAGCTAACCATTATTAAATTTATATTAATTTTAAGCTTCGTTTGACCTGAATACTATCGCCTGTTTTAAATTTTACTAATTTTGATCCGGAAATAAACGTATGGAAGCGTGTTGTTTATAAGAAGAAATCTATGAAGTAGCGGAAATTATACCGTAGCAAATAACATGTTTATAATCTTTGGACATGTGGTAGATACTTTAAAGGACATAAAATGTGACTGGTTGAAGCTGCTATACACTCAATCTATATGCTTCTATATAAAATGAACTGAGCTTTTAAATATTGATTGATCATATATTTCTTCATAATTGTCTGACGCAGAAAAGAGTAAATAAATATCACTGTATAAAAATAATACTTATTTACTCATCGTCGATGTTACCGGTTTCATAAAATATACTCACTTAATAAATAAAAAGTAACATGACAAAAACAAACTCAATACAAATAAGGTCTCTCGGCCCGCCTGATAAGGTCTAGGTAAGGTGGTGAGTAAAGAATAATTGTCTGCTTGTTTAAAATATGCGGTCAATACGCAGCTGTACAATGTATATGACGTTACGTAAATATATTACAATTGCATTCTCTCCTACACCTTGCTAGGTACATACGAGCTGCACGAAACGCCAATTTCATTTTAATCTCTCAAACTCAAAAACTGTAACAATTTACATAATCGATAAAACGTAATCTAATGAAGTTCTTATCTCAGACGCCAATAAACACTCAATAAACACGTCGAGTCTAACTCGATACATTTAAAGGCGAATTTCACAAGCATTAAAATTCAAGTTGAGAATTAATAAAGAGATAAATAAATTTAAGAGCAATGGGAATGTGGGTCCGCCGTTACGAGTCCGGTTCGCTTTATGTGCATATTGAAGATGGATGTCGCGGGTGTGCGGGCCGGCGGGGCGCGGGGCGCAGGCCGCGGGGCGGGGGGGCACGGGAGCGGCGAATACTTCGCCCCTCTACTCCGTCTCAACCCCGCCGCCGCGCCGTAATGGCCGCGACCACGCAACCCTGTCAGACGACAAAAATGCCATAATAATGGCCCCTGAATACTTTTTGCTGCTTCGCTCCAAATACCCACTCCGTATCCAGTACGTGATAACTCGTCGGTCATCTCCCTTTTATTGAGAAATTCGTCAGTTTTATTTCCCGTACGGAAAAAGTACATGTCCAAAGGGATGGAATCCAGTTGTGTCATTTCAAACACTTGATAAGTATCGCTCAGGAACTTTTTCGATGCAGAATTTCAGTGAACCTCCTTTCGTTAGTATTCGATGAATGCAGTGTTTTTTATTTAGCTTTAGGAATAGAGGGTCACCTTCGGGATACTTTAATTGCGAACCAATAAGAAGTTTATTTCTTTCAGAGACCGAGGTGGACCTTGACAATGCCTTATTAGTGAAAATTAATTCCGAACTTCTTTTTAAAATATATGAGCCCGAAGAAGAAGAGTTCGATGATCCTTTTTCACGTGGTTCCTTAATAAACTTATAATAATTAGAGTTAACTTTTATGTCAAGAGACTTTAATAATACCAATGTCGTGTAATAAATCATTTTAAAAGTTTTCAGTTCGAAAAAGACGTTTAGTAATTACGAATACCGTTATAATTATATTGATCCCGCAGAAGCGGTCATGAATCACGACAACTCCCTTCGACAACCAAATCGGGGCTTCGATAAAAATTCAGCAGCAATATGTTAAGAACATACTCAACAGTTAATTAAAAGCAACGATCTGCTAATAATTGGCAATGTTATTATCTGAGCGGCGATATTCAACGTCACAAAAGCTGGACCAATTAAGAATTTCCCCGAATGTCCGAGCTGAGTGGTACAGAATGATAGCACTCTCCATTATACCTGCCCAGCTTTGCTCAGCCAATTACCAGTCACTGATTGATAAAAAAGACGTTGTGAAAAATTCGCAAAAACAAATTACGGTTACCTTTGGGCTCGAACACCGCGCTTGTGTATAAGTACCCGTAAATTTCATATATTACAAATAATTATCTAGGAGCTAGTTTATACCATATATAACATCTTTAATATGAAGTGAGAAAGATCTAATTTAATGCTAATCATAATTTATTTTTGATAAATTCAATTCATACCTAATGCAATGCAAATGATTTAAAAAATCTAGTTCGCTCCATGTTTGAATCATAACGTGTTCACGAGAACAATCAGCGGTAATAATTCATGTCCCAAATGCGCTGAAAATCAACATCGATTTACAACGGGGTTCCGTTTTATTGTCGATTAAAATCTGCTTCACAATTTATCTATGATGGAACTGTACGTTCTAAAGCTATTGCATTGGAAAAATAGGTGAAAAGTCAGTAGCTTAGCGTCGTTCTTTTATTGTTTTCGTGGTAGAAATAGAGTGTAATGTTTGTATTTAAGGATCCCCAATCCTATTTAGTTCCCATCGGCGGCTTATTGAAGGGGTGCCGAGCTTGGCGACACCTGTATACGTTATTGTGTCGCATAAATTCACCGTCCGCGATTCACTCGCGCTGCAGCATCGTCCAATGGTTTATTGAACTTTGTATCGAGATAAGGCGCGTACTCCACATAATAGGAGCGAATATACCCTACCCCCTTGCTTCTTTCTCGTTTGCATTTCCTGCAAGAGATCGTGAGCGAATACTCCACGGCTCATAATTAATTCAATTCAAATCACTGCGCCCACGAGACCTCCAATTTATCTTTAACTGGTGCACCGCCTTGTATGGAAAACGATTGTGCATGTATAACGCTCTCCCGCGCCACATTTAAGATTTCTCTTCAAAGGTTGTACTTATTAAAATATTTTGATATGTAGATCACGTATGTACCTAGAAAATATATTAATAAAACATATTCGAAACGCAGTAGTGTAAGCAAACTTACAAATAGCGGCTTATTATCACACAATAAACTCTATCTAGAAATAATCTCGATTCTCATAGTTGCGGGCGTTCGCCTAAAATGTTTATTTCCCGCGCTAGAAATGGAAATGTCGTCGCGTCTGGGATAAACGGGTGCGCGGGCGCACACGGCCAATAGGGGGGAGGGCTCGTTCTAATGAGGCGCGCCCAGGCTCTTGCCCTCACGCACGCCTGTACTTTATATCCTTAGGTATGAATATAAATACCTACGCCAATTTCAATTACAACTCTACAATTTCAAATCGGAGAATGTTATCGGATACGACTCAATGTATACGTTCATAAATACTCCTCGTCTGTCTCCCAGTACTTATAAATCAAGATTAGTAAGTATCAAAACAAATGTCCCAGCCGCCGAGCTATAAATCACTTTGACCTAATGACATTAGTAACGTCTTTTAAAATTAAAAGTATCTCCCGGTGCCTACCCATAAATATTTCTGATACCTACGTCGTTAGTCTCTGAAACGGTATGGCCGGCTTTAAGTGAGGGAAATAAAAGCAAGAACCTCTACGTGAGCAATAGAATCGAAGAGTTTTATTTTGGAAAACGTCTAAATTTTCACTAACCATAAACCCTTGGAGTAATAAATATTAGTAAATAGGTATTTCGTATGTACGCACCACCTAGTCTTATTCGCACTGGCTTTTAAATAAATTGCTCGGTATAACAATAAAAAACGTCTATAGAACCTTTCACACATTCTAATGTGCTCAATGCTCCTTCATTTGTCGACGGCTAGCACGGAGAGGAAATATTTTCCCAAATCCATACAGCCTTAAGGATCTCATAAAGCAGTCGTTCCCCACGCAAAAGTATGGAAGTGAGATTTATACGGGGGACTTCGGCCCCGAGCCTGGGGCTTTGCTATGATGAATTGACACTTTTTCAGAGTTGCCTACAAATTTCAAGTCGAGCGGTGTACGTACTTTGAATGAACAATGAGACGAGGCGGGTAAGAGTTGCCGCCGTTATGAGTTGGAAACTTTTAATGTCTCTAATGAGGTAAAGCGCTCATAAATATTTCCATTTGTAAGATTAGTAGCTCTTTACAAAGTAGAATGCGCAACATGTATCTGCTGTTAATTAAGCTTTTGAATGTATAATTTGAACGCAGGAATTTTATATCGGCTATTAAGAAAGTCATAACAGTGTTGTAAGGGAGCGATGTTGAAAAGATAAGGATAAATTGATATTTAAACATATTTTACCCAAACACTCATTAGACCACACGAAGAGTGGGGTCACATGTTGCGGACTGCAGTCGGTCAACAAAAAGTATGAAAATTATAAACACCACGCCATGACTTGCCGTCACGAAATCTGTGCTTGCATTCTTGCATATCAAATACCGCTATGATTTCCGACTTGAGGCAAACTAACGATGGTATAGAATAAATATATTAATTTTATCTTTGCATCGTGACTAAGTAGAGCCAGAAATGTGTTTAAAAACGGCCACCAAACAACGGCTGTAAATGCGTAGATGAATTTTTAACATCACATTCGACACATTTGTTTTATCTCAATAAAGTATTCCGTATAAAACTGGTTATTCTGAACATGATGACTTCATTCGACCGGTAGAGCTTTGGGCACTCGTCTAAATTATAATAAGCGGGCGTGAGCTCATTCTTTAGTCGAATTTAATAAAGACATTATAAAAATATTATTTTTCGATGCGCGGTCGAATTCGAAGTCAGGGTTAAACCGCAACCAACGAAAAGTTCTAATTTTAAAACTATTATTTGAAAATATGATAACAATTTTTTACTAATATTGCATTAGAATAAGACAGACTGAAATTATAATATTCAAATCGTACTCAGAATAACTAATCAACGGCCTAGGCGTATAGCCAACCTTTACTTAAGTTGCAGTACATTATAATTTAGCCGCGATCAGCGCTAGTCTAATTGACTGAACCACACTATAAATAGGGTTTTCGCGTTCCAAAACAAACAGCCAAAACGTACGAGTACCTACCTACGAAACAAAACGTAGCAGGGCCGTAACCGCTGATTTAAGCGGCCGCCACACAACAATAGTAGCTTCGGCCGTATGAATAAAACGATATACAAATTTAATCAAAGAGAAATCTATTAGTAAAATGAGAAGCACGGAAGGGAGCGCACCTATACATATTCAACGAGGCACTGCATCACGAACAGGCCAATTTATGCGGCAACTCTTGAGAGTATCGTACTTTAGCTTAGCCATATGTAAACTTGGACTATTTCTTTTGCCGATCAGATTGTCACCTGGTGAACCGGGAGCGTTTATTTATAGGTACTATTCGATTTCAAAACCTATTTCGCTGCTCGATTTAAATTGTGCGTTATTTTTTGCCTGCAGCTGTACCGATTTTCTAATTTACAGTTATTGGCGTTTACCATGCATGAAGTAAAATGAGTTTATTTCATAATGTGATCAGATCAAAAAATACATGTCTCTATGGATTTAGGGATATATTCATGAATTATTAATCATTACTATTTCGGTGGAAATCACTCCTGAGTATATAGTACTTTTAACAAATAATTATTTTTTTATATTCGCATTATATGATAATTTACTAATAAATAATGTTTAATGGCCTATGGTAATATCTCAATTATTTTACAAATAATTATCATTTTAATTCAGTAACATATAAATTGTTTACGCATTAAAAATACCTAAGTACCTATCAAAGTATGCATGAATATTAAGTAGAAGATTAAATTTTCTGTAAATATAAATTTTTCTTCATAGTCGCGCATATTACTATAATATTGTTATCATTAAATTTTCACTTCTATATCCTTTCAATGGTACTTATTAAAATAGATATGTATTTATAGTAATTAATTTAATGTTTACTTAACTTATTTATTTATAATTTGTGTATAGTTAATGTTTTTACCGGTCTTCTTATTGGGAGAGTAAATGAAAAAAAAATTAAGTGCAAACATTACTTTCAATTCAATTCAATAAATAGAAAAATTCTATTAGTCAAATGAGGTTTAATATTGAATTAAAACTTATCTTTTATCCTAGTGTATTAATAGTTAAAAAATCTGTATCGCTTTCCAATTAACAATTTACTATGTTTATTCAAATTGAATTCAGAAGTGGTATCGCTATAAATGGTAGCAATATAATAGCAGCCTTAGACATATTTGAATATCTTGGTTAACATCGGAGAGTGGCCATTGTTGCTTGGGCCCAGTATGGACTTAATTAAGAAGGGAATAGGTGGAAGGATCTACAGGCATTTAGACCGTCTCCACACGAATTCAATATCTTTGTACAATATTACAATTTAGTGCCACAGTAAAATATATAAACATATCAATTATCAATATGTAAAGCAGTATAGAACGGAAGTAATAAATTCGATTACATTGTCTTTTAATCAATGCATTGAACAAATTAAAATTGTTATCTACTGTATGTATTTAAATTATTTTACTCGCACGTTATAAGTCACGTTGGTGCATAGTTTCATAGAAGGTGTAAGTAATGATTTTAATTTCAATTGTATCTACATTTTCAGAACTATGATCGTATAGGGACACAAGATGTTCCACCGTCCATAATAACGAAGTTGTATGCGGTCTGTATTCACCATTTGGGAGTGATATTGCATCGTGTTGTAGACGCACTCAAGATTATTTATTGCTTTCATCGCTACGAAGAGTCAATGTTCTCTTATAGCGAGCATATAAAGAAGTCTGAAATGTGAAATAAGGAAACCGTTTAAGGAACATTTTTTTCTTACATTGAACTACTATTCAAAGAATTCCTCGTAAACAGCTGACGACTACCTTATTTATTACTGTTCTCCAATTTATGAATAAAACAATAATGAAAAACCTTTACGCAATTGTAATTTAACACCTGACATTGTTATTGCATTCCAGATTACTCATCAATAATTACAATTAAGCTTTTCTCCATTAATTAAAGAAAGCCGTCCCTTAAAGCCCGTCCATGGAATATATTACTGAGCGTAACAAATGAACCAGAAATTTTAATGTGTGTAGCCTTTATACGATCAATTACGCACACATTTAATTGTTTATTGATTCAATGAGAACGTAGCTCGTAATTAAAATAGTTTATTAAAGTTGTTTGGATAAGCGCGTTTTTCTACTGCGAAATACAAGAAAATTATGGGGGTGCAAGCACATAGGTTAAAGCGAGAGGGTAACAAAGAAAATTTGGAATCTTAAAATTACTTTAAACAGTCATCATTGATATCAATAATTGTACATAATATTTAGGTAAAAAAAGACGCAATTTCCTATTGGTTAGTTTAATTTCTGGAACGGGCTACGAAAACTGCTATACGTAGCTACACATCATGACTAAGTGTGATTTGAAGAATTAAAATAAGGGTTCTTTTAATTCTTCAAAACACACTATCGTATAAAATCATGTATTCACAAAACATTCACACAATTTTTAACGAAATTGCACTATTTGTAGTATTCTCCGCGCCTCTTCTAATATTAAGGCATTCAAGAGGATCTCGCGGAGTTACTGCAGGGATATAAATTAAATGCTTACGTTTCGCTTGCCCCGCTAGTTTAATTAAGCGTCTCCTTTGTGCCTCCATGTGCGTACACATTCAACATGTTCCGTCTTATCCCTTGGGCTACTTGAATTGCATAGACGATACTGTTTATTCTCATACATACGTTAATAATCAAATATTTCGACTATACACGCAAAAAAAATAATAGTTAAGATGATAATATATATAATATACGTAGGTAGAAAGAATTAATAACATTCTGAAATATTCAAAAATGTAATTTCAAATGAGCTGCTTTACACAGCTTGTAAAGGGAAAAGGGAAATTTTCCTAAAACAAAAATTCATGTTCAATTTTTACTTACATGCCGGTGGGATTAAAAAATTAAAGTCCGTTCGCCCTTGCCCCATATTTCGTCAAAAATTCATCATGTCTGACATTTTTATTTTAACGCCGCAGCGACGACGTTAAGTGCTTACAGAGCATAATTATAAAGATGACTTCTCACTTTTATACACTGATTCAAAGTACACAGAAATGTTTAGAACACATGCATTCTACCAAATGGATTACCGAAAACTAAAAAACTTCAAACCGTTGACTCTCCGGGTCTTTTGAATACAAAAGGAGTTTTTTATCTAACAATCGCGACTTTCTCTTGTGCAAGGGTCCCAGAAACGTTATTGTTCGATACGTAAGGACAACTTTCTCTCTGTACTACAACGTGAAGCTTCATCTCAAAAAACCAAGACATTTTAAAAAAGTTAGTAGTAATCCAGCGATCGTCCTATCCGACCGCCTGGACAATCGTAACGATACTGAAAAAACGGTATTCTTTTATCCAGAAATCTCTTAACGAGGTTAGTTTAGGCAAACTTTTGTGATGTGATCTTTTTATTACGTTTTATTTTGGTCCCATATGAGTTCGAATGTTATATTACCCTTTCGAAGTTAAGAATTTTCGATCGTCGGATAACTCTGCTCGCGTAAGCAGAGGATGCGCAAGAGTGAGCGTGACAAAGAGACTTTAGCAGTGCAACTTCAATCAGAACAGAGAACACGTTTGGAAAATAATTTGAATACCGAAATACAGATGGCTTCTTTTATCTGTAGAGCTTTGAAACCGCTTCAGTAGACTACAAGTTAATTAAGGTTTGGCCATCAATTAAATATTGGCTTTGATTGTTTTCATTTTGCCGATGAAGCTGTGGTCTTGATTTATGCACGAGTTATATTTTTAATTAAGACACACATAGCGGAAACTTATATGATATTGCTTTGAATCATTTTAGAAAAATTGTAATAAAAATAAATACTGAGACAGGTTAAATATTATACAAGACAAATATTACAATTACAATATTAGTAGTATATAGCTACTATAAATCCATTATAAATGCATGAAGGTTTTTGTGTTTATTTCATAGTATATACCAAAACAACTACATTAAATATGTATTTGGCAATACGCAATACGGAACTGTGATGTCCAATAAATAAATGAGACGGAAACGCTTACTCAGAGCAGACAAATACTGTTTGGTAACTCATAATCCGGGGCATAAATCCATGCGGTCAAATCCCGCACATTCGTATCTAGGACGATGCATTCGTTCACTGAGCGAAACACCGAAATTTATTGGGTTAGTAGTTGCCTAGGTCGATAAAACGAGTGTCGCACTCAGAAGGACGTAACTCTGGAAATCGACGAAAAAATATACGACTTTCGACCAAAAGAAACAGAGTGAGATTTTGCATGTTATCGCCCCGAGACTGTATGACTGAAGTCAAATGCGCAGTGCAATTTTGTGATATCTTTTTCACTCGTTCAATGTTGAAGCGGCTAGGCGACATACGGACGTTATAGTGTGGAATTAGCATATTTATTGCTAGTTACGCGACAAAGTAAATTTATCTCGGCCCACTGGTCCTGGGACAAGCTGGGTGTTTTTTACTTTGTATCTTCCGTTAATTTCTTGTTTCGATGCCCCCTGGATTCAGTTTACAATTTTGAAAACAAACTAACCGTAATTGAAGTATTTAAAATATGGAATTAATTAATATAATTACCATTAAATAGATAAGCTATCTACTGGACAATTTAAATTTATAAACTTACTTCCTTAAGTATCTATATACCTATCTATTGTATAATTAAGTGTTAAATTAATGTTGTAAATGATCTTTAAAAACATGAAATAGTTACGAAAGAAGATTAATTAAAAAAATAAATCCCCAGATGAAATTAACTTACAATGTGAAAGAGGTTAATTCGCATCCGTTCATGTAGGTATATTTTAAGAAATCCAAACACTTCAAAACAATTTTGATAATTTCAAACAACTTTTCCAATTTCATTCTATCTTAATATATTATCTAGCAATAAATAATTTTAAGAATATGCATAATGGGTTAAAACATTTTTGCTAATTATTCAAATCCCAAAAGTACTAACCTAACGTAGTAAAAATAATTAATCAATTTTGTAAAAAAAAACATTAGCCCTAACCCGCAGTTCATGATCTAAAAATAATAATATTTTAAACTTTAAATAACCTCAATTTTATTTTTTTTTATTCTCAATTCTTAGCTATGTTAAAATATTGTTTCAAAGTTTGAATTGCATCCTACAAAGTTTCCTTCTATCAAACCTTTTAATCTCATAACATTGTCTCCATACATTGAACGTTCATTACCTGCAAAAGAAAAGAAATTACAATTAAAAATTTCGCCTTTAATTCATCTAAAGCGACGAAAGCTCTTGGTGATACGATCCGTCATTATAAATAGGTAGCGTCTACCTGCCCTCGACACATAGCCGAGCGCATATACACACACTACGTAAACGCCTCTGACGAAACCGGTCTCTTTCGCCGCCGGCATACAAATGTACTATCCTACCAATATATAGCTCGTCCTTCATCAACATCAAAACAACCTATAAATCTATCTCGCTCGCACATTTGAGCCAACTTCACGTCGTGTCACATGGCGTCCAATGAGAATGAGCCGTTCCATCGCCATATTGAATGACGCGACACGGCTGCCACCTAACCGAACTAATGCAAATGACGCGTCCAAACGATTTCCAATTTGTTTTTGTGAGTTTTTCTTAGATTTTCGTGTAGTTTCTTGTTGAATTTGTGCAAATTTGTGTTTTAGCAAGTGTTAAGCTTAATTTACATGAAAGTTTTATAAATTTGTTAGATTGTCACTGGAAAACGAAAGTGTAAACAGGACGCCAAGGTATTATTAGTAGCAAGCGTAGTTGGAATGGTTTGTTTTGAAATAGCAAAAAGTATAAATGAGTTATTTAATTAAGTTTTAAAAACATACTTGATATAATATTGTTTTTATGTGAATAAACATAATAGATATCCACAAAAAGCTAAATTACAATTTTTATTGTTCCAACAAGATTAATTGTTATGAAGTTTTGTTTATAGTTAATAAAACATATACTTAAATAATTGACAATATTTACAAATCATAAATATTGTATTAACAACAAACTGACATATTACACAGCAATAACATGCCTTAATGGAAAACTATACCTATGTAGGTTGGTAGGATAATCCAAACTACACAAAGTCAAAAACCGAATACCAACTATGTATATATACGCAAATCGTTTCTATGTACGCAAATCGTTTAAAATTGATTAAGCAAAATTTGTTATGATTATCTTAACAGGAGCAGTATTATTTTATTAATAGGGCCAAGCAAAAATTATTCAATATCTTTTAACCTCAAAACTTCGACACTCTGATTTCCGATTTAAAAATATGTGGTTAAATTATTTATTAAACCAGTAGTAATAAAGAAATACGCGTAATAATAATTAATTTACTATAATAATAGCATTATTAGACATTGAAGGGCTAATGCCAAAAACTCCGTCGGCCGCGCATGCGCCCTTTATCTGCCTACCATTTTTTATTTTAAGAATACCTATTTACAAAATCTATTAACTGAGAATTATATGTGGGAGTTTATAAATGTAAATAATTACTGCTACAATAAAACAATGGTATGTAATGTATTATTAATAAGACTTAAATTAGGACATACTTAATTTTAAATATATGATTTCACATACTATTGATCTATATTATATTATATACCTGTTTTTAAAAATAGCATGTTCTTTAGAGAGCCGAGCTAGAAAAATATAGGCAAAGAAAGAAAAGAAAGTTAAAGTTTTGTTTAAGCCATGTAGGAAAATTTGTAAACCGTTTTGATTTGCATTTAGCATAACTAACGTTAGTTGAAGTGGTTTTTAATGTACAGGAAATACTTTTTTTTCTCAAAACATTACATAAGTCGACGGGTGAAAATTCCTTAAATAGTTCAAGTTAGATAAAGATAAAACTGGATGCGCGCTAGTGCGATCTTGTCAAACTTGGTCGCGCTTAACTTTGAATCTCAAATTGTGTTCTCATTTATAATAAGTTGTGAAGAAAACACTTCACGATTTAATCGCTGTTATTGCGAAATAATGAACTTTTGACGGGACTGGACGGTGACTTTATCTTTTACATATTAATTTACCTAATACGATTTTAAATTATCTAAACTTCTAAAACCACTGAGATACAAACGAAATTTTTCCATGAAATGTATTTTTAAAATGTCTGCTATTTCTACATTTATTATATGTTCATACTGCAAAGCAAGCATTGCTGAAATAAAGTACGTTGCCAAGTCTTTCTTAAGCGCAAGTAGTGAACCGAAAGCCAAAGATTTACGGGAAAATTTTTGGAAGTCAGCCGCACTATATTCGCGGAACTTTAATTGATTGCCTCCTAGTAAATAACATTTCTTATGTAACGTTACCCTCTTAGAGTTCATATATTATTGTTCATTATTCATATGTATAACAGATATAATTCAATTAATTATAAAAAATATAGGATTACTTAGGATAGATACCGATGCTTAATTTTATTACTTTCAGAAAATTTGTAAAATTAGCGAAGCATTAACATTTTAATTTGAATAAATGGTAGGACTAAGCCTACTTAAACAAATTTACAACGATCGTTACTCTTAAAGGTGACCCAAATTACCATGAAAAAAAGTTTAACAGCCCTTTATTTCAGAACAAACAGAGCCTGTTGGTGGGAATCCCGTGTAATCCTGCCCACTTATCACGCGTGCAAAATGCAAATTCAAGCCGGACCGGTGTACGCAGAATTAACGAAAACTTAAACCTGACCGGAATCATGCGTCACGAAAATTGTCAAAGTTTGCGTGTTATTGCTCGTATCAAACTGTAAACTGGATAATCTCAGCTGGAACAATTTAGACCCGAAAGACTAAGGATTAACACGCTCTCGTATAAACTGTGGCCGAGAGAAATATGCACGCATTTACTAACCAAAAGGTGTTGTATATGAATGTATTCAGTATTTACGAGTGTAAGTACCGCATGATTGAGTTCTGCGAAAGACCCAGCGAGTAGTACTCACATATCGAGGCGTGCGTTAGATGTATTGCGTAGCAATTACGGGATGTTGTTTTACCATTTTTAGTTTGACGTTATAAATGTTGAAACCTATTAGCCGCAACTTCATTACATAGTTATTCAAATACTAAACATATAAGGCGTGGAAAATTGAATAGCGAAGTGTCGTTATAAGAAACACTTTCTTTTAAAATTTACTTCTGTACGCAACTAATTATACTCATTATTAAAACTCAAAGTAAAAAATTCAAAGAGATTCTTAAAGAAACATTATTATTATAGAGAGGGTTTCTTAATCACATTATAGTAGAGGATTATAAACAAGCTTATTATCCTAAGAATAAACAAAATAAAGTCGATTAAAGATCGTGATCTATCCGGTAAATAGCTATAATCATTTTCTCTATGCTATGTAATAATGTTCGTTTACAATCGAGCTATAATCCAACCACTTTAAGAGGGTACATTAAGACATAATTAAGCCGTAATTCGAGATGAAACATTAATTTTATCCGCAGGTCCTATAAGCGGCTAATCTTCGACCATTTCCCCGCGCCATGGTCTGCCGAATCCCGAAGCTTAACGCCTGTTTGTTAGCTGTAATACGCTTTTAACACCTGCGTTTCAGACTTATGTAATGTGTGAATGAAATAATGTATATTTTGTATAGAGTGCTGAGTAATATGTTGAGTTGGAGTTTGACCGCGATGCGTAGCACGTTGGCGACCAAAATAGACATATTTCGTTTGATGAAAGAATAGTCTTCAAACATTTACTATTTAATTTTTGTTAGGTTTAATGGATACCTATACTTTGGCGATATTCTAATGTATTTTTATAATAACTTAGCCTAGCGACGGTAAAATGAATATGATATAAATGTATGAATAATAATTATTTGCTATAAATTGTTTTTTGTAATTTTTTTATTAGTATTAAAAGTGACATATTTTTTATATTAGTAAAAAGATGATAATATATTCAGTTATACTAACCTAATAACACCCTATCTGAAAGCAAAAGAAAACTTATTAGCGGTTTCAACTGAAAATAAACATGCACTTTGCTCTCGATACGGAGCTTTCGTTTATTCGTATAAAATAATTTTAGATCTGAACCAATTACGGAAATAATTATTTGATAAATTGTTGACGAACTAACAAACAATAAATCATGATAACGGAGCCAGTTGATAATTTATCAATGTTTACTTTGAGCTATTAATGAGTAATGAGATAATTGCATTATCTATTTCGCTTTTAATTAGATCACTATTACGTAGTCTATCATGTAGGTAATAAGTCGCCTTGTAACATGACAGGTACTCAACTATAAATACGTTTATTGCTCAATTTATAACACATGTTATCTTGTAATTTCTGTTATTGAAATATAACATAATATGTACTAATAGATAAGAAACTTCTCAAAATAAAGTGCACTTTAAATAAGCAGGTCTTTTCGTCAGGAAGAATTGCGCAGGATAGCATCTATCTATTCAGGTTATTCAGGAATAAATATTATTTGTTTTTTTAGATATTTCACCAGGTGCGGAAGAGGAGAACAGGAAGGCTTAGTTAACAATAAATTGGAGCTAAATTCCATCTATTAGTCTTCAGCCCAGGTGAACGTACATCTACATATTTATGAGTGAAGAAACCGTCTTAAGGGGAGCGTCTAAGCTTAAAAACGGAGGTAAATGTATGAGGTATTTTTTCTGCCGCAAGTTTTAACAAGATCCACTTTATTTATGCTGCAGGGGAGGGTATTTGAGCAGATTTATTAACAGACGCGTGACGAATCCGGGAATTCAGGAGAGATGTCTACGTTTAAGCTGTATTTAAATTACATTTTACTTTATATACACGCGGGAGCTACAAATTTATTCGGTACGACATCAGTAGGCATTTGCAAAACAACGTAGATCCATATCTATTTACATTTAATCCTCCAAGAACTGATGAAAATTTTACATTATTAATATTTCTTGTTATAACAAAATAGCAATATTTGCTATTTAATAAAATATGAAGTGTATTCTAAACTCGGCTTACACAGTTCTCGTTAACATTTCACGTATGGTCATGCTCCTATAAGCGATACGGACATAAAAGGAAATTAGGGAATCAGGAAGGGTCTTATGCACTGGCATATCTGAGTGCAAATCAGTCAGAGGTGAATAAAGGTCAGCCGTATGATAAGGCTGATAAGCAAATTGTTGACAACGTACTGCTTTATTTATGGAAGTAATTATTTGTCTTTGTATCCGAGTGGATAATTCTTTAGGTATAGATAGCTTTGATACATAAGGCTCTTAGAACATATTTGAGATAAACATTTTATCGCCGTCATTGGATCTGTGCGGAAAATAAAAAAAAAAACAATGTTATTAAAATGTAATTTGAAACACGATGAGGCACCGGAGTTCTAGATATTCTTTCTCAAGCAAAGAAATTCTCATTAAAACTACCGCGACGCCTGACTAATTACCTACAACGGGTAAGTAACTGAAAACTTAACACCCTATAGTGAAAATTGTAAGAAACGCAACTAATTTTTTTGATAATATTTTCGTTTTTTAACTCTGAAAACAATATAAAAAGTTTTATATATTAATCTAGATTCAGATAGATTTTTTAACTTTTAGAAGTAAATATAAGCTATTTGTCTTTTATTTTCTCCCTTAAATTCTATAAAATTTTAAATTAATTTATTCGGTAACGTAGGTACAATAGCTTAAATTTTATCATTAACAATCTTATAAATTAAGTTATAGAATTGAAATCTACGACCGTGCTTTTATATGTGGCAATAAATATTATAGAAAAAATAAGTATTCAGAAGTTAGCCAAGTTAATGAGCGCTCCATAAATAGAGTCATGTATAATTTATTAAAAGCCACTTGCAGTTTTTTGGCTTAGCTTGCGAACGCGAAGACTACTCGCTTATTTACTGCGGCTTAACTTAAGCTGTTGCATTTTTATAAAATTAATGACTTCTATTTTTAATTCGACGGAATGCAACACATTTCAAAAATGCCAACATTTAAATTTAATAAGATGTTTGTTGAGATATTTGTACTCATATGAAGCAGGCATGTGTATGAAAAACAAATCAATTCAGGGTTGTTATAGTCAAAACAATGTAGGTACATTTCAGAATAAAATAAAAATAAATGCCCACGAAGCAAGCGTAACATGTGTCAATTGTTTCGATATGCATAAACAGTTATGAATTATGTAAAGAACTCGCTGTTCTGATGTAAAAATAAGTTTACATAACGTTTTGTTTTTAAAGCATTGATTTGATCGCTTCCTCGTTGCCATACAATAAAAATCGATAGACCACCTGCTATATCTAAATAAAATACATTTTTAAACATTTTACACATCATAAACATCAATAACAAACATCGAACAATATAAATCGTATGTTTCGAAAACGCCCCTAATTTAGTACATGTACGTAATTGAAACTCAGCACGGCGCTGTTAGAAATTTTCGTTTGAAATTTGAATTTTAATAAAACGTAACGTGCTCGTGTATTCATACGTCACATCAATGCTTGTTTCCAGGGCCTCTATGTTCACAATTTACGTGCCTCGCGGGAGACGAAGAGTAATGTCGATTGGAGGCGAGTAAAAAAATCGCTTAGTCCACCGACAAGTTCAGCCAATTATAAACGACAAGCATCAGGCCGTTGAAACAAATTTAGTCCTACAATGCAAAGCGAATGAGCTTTTAACATTTGTACCTATTTGATTATTTCCATTGCAAATAGCAAACAACAAAATTCGGATAATAGGAACTTATACTCTTCAAAAATATTCTTCATTCTCGAAATTACGTTTAATTTAACCGTTATCCGTATTTCAGAATCTATTATCTGCCTTCTCCCTTCATTAAAGGTGCGTTCGAAAAGTTAAAAAGTGGCTCGGAATGAATCATGGCGTGCGATCCCCATGATATATTACACCAAAGCTGGCACCATAAAGCAAACGGCGTGGCACTGCGATACAACGATAGCGACACAGGCCCGACAGACACCAGAGATCGCGTCTGTTTTCAGAACGCAAAATACAGGGTGTCTAAAATTAAAAATTCAAAGATAAAAAATCTGATGCGGCTACGAAAGGTGCAATACACAACAATAAATGTACGTGTTTTTAGTCTCTATTTATAAAAGATGTTCATCATTATATCAACTTGTTTTAACGTAAATAAACAATTAAGCGATATGGAGGGACCTACTAATGAATGCATATAAATGAGGGCTATATTTCATTATAATGCCCTCCATAATTAAAATAACATACAATACCATAAAACAATATAACGAATATGGCAGTAGTAAGTAATTTAATGTTCAATTTAGTTATCAATTTTGGAGAAGATATCCACAGATCTCATCAAAACAAAACTCAAATTCAATATTACAAATTTATTTTGATTGATGCCACGAAATCCGCAAACTTTCCGTAGTTATAACGCGTATGTGCGACTTAGGTAATAACGGTATGCCACCCGTCAGACATGTTGGACTTGTCTGCTCGTTTTTCTTCAAGCTTCTTTCTTTTGAAAGCAAAAAACATCAATTGCAATCAACAAGTGCAAATTTAATAAACAACGCAAAACTGGAACGACCTGTGTACGACTCCCACATATTTTACTCACCAACACAAGAACGTAATGAAGCAATTATATATCGATATTTTTATGCATAAAATACTTGGCGGATATCTGGTTAGGCCGCGACGGAATAAGAAATAAAACAGCGCAGAGGTTATTGTTGGCTCGGGTAGGTGTGTGAGTCTCGGTTATCGAGCTTTTAACCCGACGTGCGACATGCCAAGACATCGACAAGATTTATCACCTCACTAGCTCACCACTCATTTGTATTTCCCCATCGGAATAAATTTCGAATAAACAACTGAAATGATTGAACTTATTGTATGTGATTAGCCGTTAAATCTATAATTCGTATCGTAAAATCGCGCACTTTTGTTCTTCATTTATTTTAAGAATATATTAATATTTACGACGCTTTATGTCACAATAAACGGAGATCGACCACAATTAATTCCATACAAATTTCGTCAGCTTTTGTCTTTTGAAATGCGTGAGGATTAATTGTGTCAAGTTCTTCAGAAGAGATATTTTTTCGTGGATTTATTAAACTGGTTTTAATTAAATCACAATGTAACCCACTTTACACACAAAGAGTTAAAAAATTAATGCCCCATTGAAATAAATTCAACATCAATGAGCTGAAATAATATTCATAGTATTTTCAATAATAAGAAACAAGATTTGAAAATTATATGTATTTTATTACATTTTTTTAGTAAATACCCATTTAATTATATGTTTTGTCTGAGGCATAAAAAAGTACTATTTAAGATTTTTGTTTGATTCAAACAGTCAAGTTGATTTTGTCATAGAGATCTACCTATTATAAATATAAAATAAACAGGAAGTTTGTAATTTCACAAATGTTGAATGAAAAGGGGCATCCTAAAGAAATCAATTATGCCTTTACCCAATTCCAACCACATATTAGAACATACATAACCTGAAATGTGATAAAAAGTTGGTATCCAAAAGACCATTAGTTTCGTACACTGATAAGATGGGCCTAATACTCTTTGAGCATTTATCTTTAAGATTAATGAGCCAATTTTCTTAGTTGGCTATAAAAAGAATCGCTACGAGCTCACAAGCAATCGCTTTCCATGGGACTTAAGTTTAATACGCTATCTTTTTATACAGTAAATGACAACTATAAAGTAATTGTGAAGAATCATTATTTGCATTGTAATAACATTTTTCCCAATCGGATGGTATTTCATAAAATTGTAACGGTGAACCATACACAGAGGAATATTTTTCAAAAATAGCAATTATAAGAACAGAAAATTCCCCCGTCCCCTGAGTGGGATACAAGAAAACAAATTGGATTAAAGTGTCAAAGGTGAAATAAAAAACTCGCATATTGTTTATCTCCCGCGATATCTGTAGAGCGTCAAGTCGCTGATGCGATATGCGCCTAAACAAAATTTGATTTGCAAAAACCGACTTACTGCGAATGATGATACTGTTCAAAATCATAAAACACTTCTCCATCAAAAGTCACATCAGCAATATAATCATATTTGCATTTAAAACGGTAAGTAAACATAGAGTCGAGTGTTTTGTAAATGGGCGGTAGCATGTTTATGTGTCGTTTATGACCTGGTAAACGTAAGGATTGCTCATAAAATGAATTGGTCAGCGTTAAAGCATTGTGAATTTAATGTATTGCTATTATCTGCTTTAAATGTTGATTTTAGTAAACAATATCTAATTTAATATTAATTTATATCTTCATCTTTGTTATTTGCGATATAAGCAATGGGGCTACGTAATATGCATCTGTTTTAAGTTGCTACGATTTTAATATGATTTAAGATTGGAATGCGTGGAAATAGAAAACGATATTTTCCTTGTTTTTGATCTCATAAATCGGGCGTGTACAACGAGCTAACTTATTTTTGTTCGTAGGTACGCAGGATAGATGGATCCAATTCCAAATTATGTCTATCTTGGGAATTAACTTCGGGACGGGGATCCCAGTTTATCCAAAAAAAAGTGCGGGGCTGTGGCGAGTAGAAGGGAACTCGGTTGGGAGTTATTTTGGAATTATGATTCCGGATGCGTCCTGTGAGCACCGCGTGTTTCACGCCTCGTTTCATAGCGATATTACCACTTGCAACCGTTTAACCCGCATCGGGACGCAATATCATATTTGTGTTGAAATATTTACTTTCATACTATAAATCGAGCGCACTATAATCTAGTGACTGGTTTTTAAAATACCCAATTATAACTAGAACTCATTAATTTTTATTTCATTCATGTTTTCGAAACAATGTGTTTACTTAGGAATTCGAATGGGACGTTTAATATGGTAAATTGATAGTTGAATTTATATTCTAAGACGGAATGATAGGAATTCACGCGACCTGCACGGAGTTTTGTCCCCAAATTAAAATGTCTCACCAAAAATGCAGAACGTGTGTTTTAATGGGGTGACACCGGGTTCTTAAGTATTCCGCCGGCCCACCCTATAATACTCAGTCTCCTTAGTCTGGCACGTCCTCCCCTTAATATATTAGTCCCAGTTCGTCGTACATAATTTTGTGCGGGGAGGTACCTCCTCGTCTCCCCACGCAAGCGAAATGTCCGATCTACAATACGATGGTTTGTTTATTAGCTTTTAATAAGTTTACTAACTTGTAACCTATCTGTGATGGGTTGTCTGCGTATTTTAGACGAACAATCAGATGAGCATAGTGATTCTTGTTTGTAACTTTTATTGGAGTAGTAGGTACCTATAGAAATATAGACGCGGTAATATTTCATAAAATCTTCACGCAAACATTGATACCTATACTGGGGAGTATTTTTACGATATATTGTTAAAGTTGAAAGCAAGATAAAAGAAAAATAATAACTATAGTAAATAGCAATAACATGTAGGTATTGGTGGCCTTTAAACAAAGTTACT